>NW_028295082.1:0-176000 GCF_964341445.2 Mesoplodon mirus | reverse complement strand
GAACCATTTTTATCTTTCCT
This sequence comes from Mesoplodon mirus, assembly GCF_964341445.2. NCBI lineage: Eukaryota > Metazoa > Chordata > Mammalia > Artiodactyla > Ziphiidae > Mesoplodon > Mesoplodon mirus. Next base: position 175,980 of record NW_028295082.1, on the reverse strand, counting down.
GGGATACTTAAGGTGTACCCAAGTTGAGGTTCTTGTAAGCAGTGCAGCCCTAAATTTTGGGGTGGCTCAGTCTTATTGATTATCAGTTTTCCCATGGTATATTCCCTATACCTGAAGTGCCCTTGGCTCTGTAGCTCTGTTGTTTACTTGTTTTAGGGAACACAATGCACTCCTCCAGAGAGGCAGTTGGCAATTTACATCCCGGCCATCAGCATAACAAGGCTCCCTGTTCTCCAGGGCCTGTCTTGAATTTCTGGTTTTTACCATTTTTGTGGATGTCCCTTTGGACCGGTGGGAAGTGATACTTCTTTATAGTGCAGACTTACATTGTCCGCTTCCTTGCTTAGCCAAAATGGGCGCATGTGTTTTCTCCTGAATATACTCAGGAGAAAATGCATACGCCCTTTTTGGACAAGTGCATCATTGTCGAAGTTGTGCCCCTCTTCCTGTGCTTTAAAGGTGATTCCAACATACCTCTTGAAATCTGTTTCCTGCTATTCTGCCTCACTTTCAAGTCCGCCTCTTTGCCTTCCCTCAACAGATTTTTGGATGATAGTTGTCCTTTATTACTCTGCCAGTTTGTGAATTGCTCTGCCCTATAGCTCCATTTTTTACCTCGTTTTTTGTGAGCTGAACGCAAGTCCCGTATTTTGGTTTAGGACCTATACTGGTTCCCGGTGGGTGGCTGAGACTTTGGTTAATTCTTCTTCCTCCCGGGAAAAAAGAGTGACATGTGCCCGTCCAAATGCCTAACAGCTAATCTCTCTTTGGTTCTCCCTCTTACCTTTCATCCTTTGCCAAATTGGCAACCTGTGCAAACCAGGAGGTTAAAGGTGCTGTCTCTCCAAGTTGGGAGATTGATACTAAAGCAGTTAGAAAGTTAAACTGGAGCACCAGGAGAGGGACTATTCGTTGAGATTTAGAAACCTTTCGTATTCACAGTGTGTCCATTCTCTAGGTTTCCCATACATGTTATAGCTGTAGTAATATTCCCTACAACCTGGAGAGTTGGGACCCATGGAATGAGTGCCATGCATTATTGCTTTAAAGGGTCTGCATTTGCTCACGAATCTCACCAATCCTCTCAGTCCCATGTGTCCAGCCTTATGCCACATCCAGCTGTCGTTCTAGATAGGGTCATTCCAAGTTTCATCAGAGACCCTGAAGGAATTTTAAAGAATTTCGCTGTTTTTTTTTTGTTTTGTTTTTGAAATTCCTTTTTATAGTGGGTTTGAGCTGATTCTCGCTGCCATCTTTATGCCAGTCTACACACACTTGATTCCCTTACGGAGACATATCAATACATAGGTTTTAAGATTCTTACTAGTCAGTTATATTCCTCTGCATGAAATATGGGGTTTTGAGTCCCTTTCACTGAGGAAGGTGTAGGTCTTGTCTATTCCATACTTGGTTTTTGGACCGGTACCTGTGCTTATATCAACCTCTGGTTTTATGCATCACCCCACCTCTCCTTCCCCCTTAAGCAGGCATAAGAGTGTTTTCTAAAAGTGAGACTCTCTTCTCTTTCCTAACTCAGTTCATGTGTAGCCATGTTTACAGGATATTCATAAGTGATATCTTATGGTAAGTTTCTTTTTCTGTGTGACTTATTTCACTTAGAATCATCGTACCTGAATCCACTCATTTTGCTGCTACTGGTCTTGTGACATTGATTTCAAGGCTGAGGGATATTCCATCGTACATAATACCACAATTTTTGGAAACATTTTTATCTTTCCTGGGATACTTAAAGTGTACCCAAGTTGAGATTCTTGTAAGCAATGCAGCCCTAAATTTTGGGGTGGCTCTGTCTTATTGATTTTCAGTTTTCCCAAGGTATATTCCCTAGACTGGAAGTGCCCTTGGCTCTGTAGCTCTGTTGTTTACTTGTTTTAGGGAACACAATGCACTCCTCCAGAGAGGCAGTTGGCAATTTACATCCCGCCCATCAGCATAACAAGGCTCCCTGTTCTCAAGGGCCTGTCTTGCCTTTCTGGTCTTTACACATTTTGTGGATGTCCCTTTTGACCGGTGGGAAGTGATACTTCTTTGTATTGCAGATTTGCATTGCACACTTGCTGGATTGGTCAAAAAGGACGTATGCGTTTTCTCCTGCATATGTTCAGGAGAAAATGCATACGCCGTTTTTGGCCGAGTGCATCATTGACGAAGTTGTGCCCCTCTTCCTGTGCTTTACATGTGATTCCAACGTACATCTTGAAATCTGTTTCCTGCTATTCTGCCTCGCTTTCAAGTTCGCCTCGTTGCCTTCCCTCAACAGAATTTTGGAAGATAGTTGCCCTTTATTTCTCTGCCATTTTGTGAATTGCTGTGCCCCTGAGCTCCATTTTTTAACTCGTTTTCTCTGAGCTGAACGCAATTCCAATATTTTGGTTCAGAAACTATACTGGTTCCCTGTGGGTGGCTGAGACTTTGGTCAATTCTTCTTCCTCCCGGGAAATAGGAGTGACATATGCCCGTCCAAATGCCTAACAGCTACTCTCCCATTGGTTCTCCCTCTTCTCATTCATCCTCTGCGAAATTGGCAACCTGTGAGAACCAGTAGGTTAAAGGGGCTGTCTCTCTAAGTTGGGAGATTGATAGTAAAGCAGTTGGAACGTCAAACTGGAGCACCAGGAGAGGGACTATTCGTTGAGTTTTAGAGACCTTTCCTATTCACTGTGTGTGCATTCTCTAGGTTTCCCGTACATGTTATAGCTGTAATAATATTCCCTTCAACCTGGAGAGTTGGGACCCATGGAATGGGGGTCATGCATTATTGCTTTAAAGGGTCTGCATTTGCTCACGCAATCTCATCAATCCTCTCAGTCCCAAGAGGCCAGCCTTATGCCACATCCAGCTGTCCTTGTAGACATGGTCATTCCACGTTTCATCAGAGACCCTGAATGAATTGTAAAGAATTTCCCTGTTTTTTTTGTTTTGTTTTTGAAATTCCTTTTTATAGTGGCTTTGAGCTGATTCTCGCTGCCATGTTTATGCCAGTCTAGACCCACTTGATTGCCTTACGGAAACATATCAATACCTAGGTTTTAAGATTCTTACTAGTCAGATATATTCCTCTGCGGGAAATATGGGGTTTTGAGTCCCTTTCACTGAGGAAGGTATAGGTAGGTCTTGTCTATTCCATACTTGGTTTTTGGAACGGTACCTGTGCACATATCAAACTCTGGTTTTATGCATCACCCCACCTCTCCTTCCCCCTTAAGCAGGCATAAGAGTGTTTTCTAAATGTGAGACTCTCTTCTCTTTCCTAACTCAGTTAATGTGTAGCCATGTTTACAGGATCTTCATAAGTGATATCTTATGATAAGCTTCTTTTTCTGTGTGACTTATTTCACTTAGAATCATCGTACCTGAATCCTCTCATTTTGCTGCTACTGGTCTTATGACATTGATTTCATGGCTGAGGGATATTCCATCGTACGTAAGTACCACAATTTTTTCAACCATTTTTATCTTTCCTGGGATATTTCCGGTGTTCCCAAGTTGAGGTTCTTGTAAGCAGTGCAGCCCTAAATTTGAGGGTGGCTGTGTCTTATTGACTTTCAGTTTTCCCAATGAATATTCTCTAGACTGGAAGTGCCCTTGGCTCTGTAGCTCTGTTGTTTACTTCTTTTAGGGAACACAATGCACCCCTCCAGTGAGGCAGTTGGCAATTTACATCCCGCCCATCAGCATAACAAGGCTCCCTGTTCTCCAGGGCCTGTCTTGCCTTTCTGGTTTTTACACATTTTGTGGATGTCCCTTTTGACCGGTGGGAAGTGATACTTCTTTGTAGTGCAGATTTGCATTGGCTGCTTTCTTGCTTGGCCAAAATGGGCGTATTCGTTTTTTGCTGCATATATTCAGGAAAAATGCATACGCCCTATTTGGCCAAGTCCATCATTGTCGAAGTTGTGCCCCTCTTCCTGTGCTTTACAGGTGATTCCAATGTACCTCTTGAAATCTGTTTCCTGCTATTCTGCCTCGATTTCAATTCCTCCTCGTTGCCTTCCCTCAACAGATTGTGTGATGATAGTTGTGCTTTATTACTCTGCCTGTTTGTGAATTGCTGTGCCCTTGAGCTCCATTTTTCAACTCGTTTTTTGTGAGCTGAACGCATGTCCAAAAGTTTCGTTCAGGGCCTATATTGGTTCCAGGTGGGTGGCTGCAACTTTGGTTAATTCTTCTTCCTCCCGGGAATTTAGAGTGACATATGCCCGTCCAATTGCCTAACAGCTACTCTCTCATTGGTTCTCCCTCTTCCCTTTCATCCTCTGCCAATTTGGCAACCTGTGCGAACCAGTAGGTTAAAGGGGCTATCTCTCCAAGTTGGGAGATTGATAGTAAAGCAGATGGAAAGTCAAAACGGAGCACCAGGAGAGGGACTATTCGTTGAGTTTTAAAGAACTTTCGTATTCACAGTGTGTCCATTCTCTAGGTTTCCCGTACATGTTATATTTGTAGTAATATTCGCTTCAACCTGGAGATTTGGGACCCATAGAATGGGTGCCATGCATTATTGCTTTAAATGGTCTGCATTTGCTCACCCAATCTCACCAATCCTCTCAGTCCCAAGTGTCCAGACTTATGCAACATCCAGCTGTCATTGTAGACAGGGTCATTCCACGTTTCATCAGAGACCCTGAAGGAATTGTAAAGAATTTCCCTGTTTTTTGGTTTTGTTTTTGAAATTCCTTTTTATAGTGGGTTTGAGATGATTCTCGCTGCCATGATTATGCCAGTCTAGAAACACTTGTTTCCCTTACAGAGACATATCAAACAAAGGTTTTAAGATTCTTACTAGTCAGATATATTCCTCTGCGGGAAATATGGGGTTTTGAGTCCCTTTCACTGAGGAAAGTGTAGGTCTTGACTATTCCATAGTTGGTTTTTGGAACGGTACCTGTGCTTATATCAAACTCTGGTTTTATGCATCACCCCACCTCTTCTTCCCCCTTAAGCAGGCATAAGATTGTTTTCTAAGTGTGAGACTCACTTCTGTTCCCTATCTCAGTTCATGTGTAGCCATGTTTACAGGATCTTCATAAGTGATATTTTATGATACGTTTCTTTTTCTGTGTGTCTTATTTCACTTAGAATCATCGTACCTGAATCCACTCATTTTGCTGCTACTGGTCTTATGACATTGATTTCATGGCTGATGGATATTCCATCGTACGTAAGTACCACAATTTTTTGAACCATTTTTATATTTCCTGGGATATTTAAGGTGTACCCAAATTGAGGACCTTGTAAGCAGTGCAGCCCTAAACTTGGGGGTGGCTCTGTCTTATTGATTTTCAGTTTTCGCAAGGTATATTCCCTAGACTGGAAGTTTCCTTGGCTCTGTAGCTCTGTTGATTATTTGTTTTAGGGAACACAATGCACTCCTCCAGAGAGGCAGTTGGCACTTTACATCCCGCCCATCAGCATAACAAGCTCCCTGTTCTCCAGGGCCTGTCTTGAATTTCTGGTTTTACCCTTTTTGTGGATGGCCCTTTGGACCGGTGGGAAGTGAAATTCCTTTGTAGTGCATACTTACATTTTCCGCTTTCTTGATGGCCAAAAAGATCGTATGTGTTTTCTCCTGAATATACTCAGGGGAAAACGCATATGCACTTTTTGAACAAGTGCATCATTGTCTAAGTTGTGCCCCTCTTCCTGTGCTTTAAAGGCGATTCCAACGTACCTCTTGAAATCTGTTTCCTGCTACTCAGCCTCACTTTCAAGTTCGCCTCCTTGTCTTCCCTCAACAGATTTTTGGATGATAGTTGTCCTTTATTACTCTGCCAATTTGTGAATTGCTCTGACCTATAGCTCCTTTTTTTAACTCATTTTTTGTGAGCTGAACGCCAGTCCCATATTTTGGTTCAGGACCTATACTGGTTCCCGTGGGGTGGCTGAGACTTTGGTAAATTCTTCTTCCTCCGGGGAAATAAGAGTGACATATGCCCGTCCAAATGCCTAACAGCTACTCTCTCTTTGGTTCTCGCTCTTCCCTTTCTTCCTTTGCCAAACTGGGAAGCTGTGCGAAACAGGAGATTAAAGGTGTTGTCTCTCCAAATTTGGTGATTGATAGTAAAGCAGTTAGAAAGTAAAAATAGAGCACCAGGAGAGGGATATTTCGTTGAGGTTTAGAAACCTTTTGTATTCACAGTGTGTCCATTCTCTAGGTTTCCCATACATGTTATAGCTGTAGTAATATTCCCTTCAACCTGGAGAGGTGTGTCCCATGGAATGGGTGACATGCATTATTGCTTTACAGGGTCTGCATTTGCTCACCCAATCTTACCAATCCTCTCAGTCCCATGTGTCCAGCCTTATGCCACCTCCAGCTGTCATTGTAGATAGTGTCTTTCCAAGGTTCATCAGAGAGCCTGAAGGAATTGTAAAGAATTTCACTGTTTTTTTGTTTTGTTTTTGAAATTCCATTTTATAGTCGGCTTGATCTGATTCTCGCTGCCATCTTTATGCCAGTCTAGACACATTTGATTCCCTTACGGAGACATATCAATACATAGGTTTTAAGATTCTTAGTACTCAGATATATTCCTCTGCAGGAAATATGGGATTTTGAATCCCTTTCACTGAGGAAAGTGTAAGTCTTCTCTATACCCTAGTTGGTTTTTGGAACGGTACCTGTGCTTATATCAAACTCTGTTTTTATGCATCACCCCACCGCTCCTTCCCCCTTAAGCAGGCATAAGAGTTTTTTTCTAAATGTGAGACTCTGTTCTCTTCCCTAACTCAGTTCATGTGTAGCCATGTTTACAGGATCTTCATAAGTGATATCTTATGATACGTTTCTTTTTCTGTGTGACTTATTTCACTTAGAATCATCGTACCTGAATCCACTCATTTTGCTGCTACTGGTCTTATGACATTGATTTCTTGGCTGAGGGATATTCCATCGTACGTAAGTACCACAATTTTTTGAACCATTTTTATATTTCCTGGGATACTGATGGTGTACACAAAATGAGGTTTTTTAAGCAGTGCAGCCCTAAATTTTGGGATGGCTCTGTCTTATTGATTTTCAGTTTTCCCAAGGTATATTCCCTAGACTGGAAGTGCCCATGGCTCTGTATCTCTGTTGTTTACTTGCTTTAGGGAACACAATGCACTCCTCCAGAGAGGCAGTTGGCAATTTACATACAGCCCATCAGCATAACAAAGCTCCCTTTCTCCAGGGCCTGTCTTGAATTTCTGGTTTTTACCATTTTTGTGGATGTTCCTGTGGACTGGTGGGAAGTGATACTTCTTTGTAGTGCAGACTTGCATGCCCGCTTCCTTGCTTGGCCAAAAAAGGCGTATGTGTTTTCTCCAGAATATACTCAGGAGAAAATGCATAAGCCCTTATTGGCCAAGTGCATCATTGTCGAAGTTGTGCCCCTCTTCCTGTGCTTTAAAGGTTATTCCAACGTACCTCTTGAAATCTGTTTCCTGCTATTCTGCCTCGCTTTCAAGTCCACCTCGTTGCCTTCCCACAACCGATTTTTGGACGATAGTTGTCCTTTATTACTCTGCGAGTTGGTGAACTGCAGTTCCCCTGAGCTCCGTTTTTTAACTGTTTTTTTTTTTTTTCTGAGCTGTACGCAAGTCTAATATTTTGGTTCAGGAACTATACTGGTTCCCGGTGGGTGGCTGAGACTTTGGTCATTTCTTCTTCCTCCCAGGAAATAAGAGTGACATATGCCCGTCCAGACGCCTAACAGCTACTCTCTCTTTGGTTCTCCCTCTTCGCATTCATCCTCTGCGAAATTGGCAACCTGTGTGAAAGAGGATGTTAAAGATGCTATCTCTCCAAGTTGGGAAGTTTATAGTAAAGGAGGTGGAAAGTCAAACCGTAGCACCAGGAGAGGGACTATTCGTTGAGTTTTAGAGACCTTTCGTATTCACAGTGTGTCCATTCTCTAGGTTTCCCGTTCATGTTATATTTGTAGTAATATTCCCTTCAACCTGGAGAGTTGGGACCCATGGAATGGGTGCCATGCATTATTGCTTTAAATGGTCTGCATTTGCTCACCCAATCTCACCAATCCTCTCAGTCCCAAGTGTCCAGACTTATGCCACATCCAGCTGTCATTGTAGACAGGGAAATTCCACGTTTCATCAGAGACCCTGAAGGAATTGTAAAGAATTTCCCTGTTTTTTTGTTTTGTTTTTGAAATTCCTTTTTATAGTGGGTTTGAGCTGATTCTTGCTGCCATGTTTTTGCCACTCTAGGCACACTTGATTCCCTTACGGAGACATATCAAAATATTGGTTTTAAGATTATTACTAGTCAGATATATTCCTCTGTGGGAAATATAGGGTTTTGAGTCCCTTTCACTGAGGAAGGTGTAGGTCTTGTCTATTCCATAGTTGGTTTTTGGAACGGTACCTGTGCTTATATCAAACTCTGGTTTTATGTATCACCTCACCTCTCCTTCCCCCTTAAGCAGGCATAAGAGTGTTTTCTTAATGTGAGACTCCGTTCTCTTTCCTAACTCAGTTAATGTGTAGCCATGTTTACAGGATCTTCATAAGTGATATCTTATGATAAGCTTCTTTTTCTGTGTGACTTATTTCACTTAGAATCATCGTGCCTGAATCCACTCATTTTGCTGCTACTGGTCTTATGACATTGACTTCATGGCTGAGGGATATTCTATCGTACGTAAGTACCACAATTTTTTGAACCATTTTTATCTTTCCTAGGATATTTCCGTTGTACCCAACTTGAGGTTTTTGTGAGCAGTGCAGCCTTAAATTTGAGGGTGGCTCTGTCTTATTGATTTTCAGTTTTCCCAAGGTATATTCCCTAGACTGGAAATGCCCTTGGCTCTGTAGCTCTGTTGTTTACTTTTTTCAGGGAACACAATGCACTCCTCCAGTGGGGCAGTTGGCAATTTACATCCCGCCCAAGAGCATAACAATGCTCCCTGTTCTCCAGGGCCTGTCTTGCCTTTCTGGTTTTTACATATTTTGTGGATATCCCTTTTGACTGGTGGGAAGTGATACTTCTTTGTAGTTCAGATTTGCATGCCTTCTTGCTTTCTTGGCCAAAAAGCGTGTATGCGTTTTCTCCTGCATATATTCAGGAGAAAATGCATACACCCTTTTTGTGCAAGTGCATCATTGTCGAAGTTGTGACCCTCTTCCTGTGCTTTACAGGTGATTCCAACGTACCTCTTGAAATCTGTTTCCTGCTATTCTGCCTCGCTATCAAGTCCACCTCATTGTCTTCCCTCAACAGATTTTTGGATGATAGTTGTCCTTTATTACTCTGCCAGTTTGTGCATTTCTGTGCCCTTGGGCTCCATTTTTCCACTCGTTTTTTTTGAGCTGAACGCATGTGCAAAATTTTGGTTCAGGACCTATACTGGTTCCCGGAGGGTGGTTGCAAATTTGGTTAATTCTTCTTCCTGCCGGGAAATAAGAGTGACATATGCCCATCCAAATGCCTAACAGCATCTCTCTCATTGGTTCTCCCTTTTCCCTTTCATCCTCTGCCAAATTGGCAAACTGTGAGAACCAGGAGGTTAAAGGCCCTGTCTCTCCAAGTTGGGAGATTGATAGTAAAGCACTTGGAAAGTAAAACCGGAGCACCAGGAGAGGGACTAGTCGTTGAGTTTTAGAAAACTTTCGTATTCACAGTGTGTCCATTCTCTAGGTTTCCCATACATGTAATAGCTGTAGTAATATTCCCTTGAACCTGGAGAGTTCTGACCCATGGAATGGGTGCCATGCATTATTGCTTTCAAGCGTCTGCATTTGCTCACCCAATCTCACCAATCCTTTCAGTCCCAAGTGTCTAGCCTTATGCCACATCCAGCTGTCATTGTAGACAGGGTCATTCCAGGTTTCATCAGAGACCCTGAAGGAATTGTAAAGAATGTCCCTCTTTTTTTGTTTTGTTTTTGAAATTCCTTTTTATAGTGTGTTTGAGCTGATTCTCGCTGCCATGTTTATGCCAGTCTAGACACACTTGATTCCCTTACGTAGACATATCAATACATAGTTTTTTAGTTTCTTACTAGTCAGATATATTCCTCTGCGGGAAATACGGGGTTTTGAATCCCTTTCACTGAGGAAGGTATAGGTAGGTCTTGTCTATTCCATAGTTGGTTTTTGGAATGGTACCTGTGCTTATATCAAACTCTGGTTTTATGCATCACCCCACCTCTCCTTCCCCCTTAAGCAGGCATAAGAGTGTTTTCTAAATGTGAGACTCTGTTTTCTTTCGTAACTCAGTTCATGTGTAGCCATGTTTACAGGATCTTCATAAGTGATATCTTATGATAAGCTTCTTTTTCTGTGTGACTTATTTTATTTAGAATCACCGTACCTGAATCCTCTCATATTGATGCTACTGGTCTTATGACAATGATTTCATGGCTGAGGGATATTCCATCGTACGTAAGTACCTCAATTTTTGGAACCATTTTTATATTTCCTGGGATATTTAAGGTGTACCCAAGTTGAGGTTCTTGTAAGCAGTGCAGCCCTAAATTTGGGGGTGGCTCTGTCTTATTGATTTTCAGTTTTCCCAAGGTACATTCCGTAGACTGGAAGTGCCCTTGGCTCTGTAGCTCTGTTGTTTACTTGTTTTACGGAACACAATGCACTCCTCCAGTGAGGCAGTTGGCAATTTACATCCTGCCCATCAGCATAACAAGGCTCACTGTTCTCCAGGGCCTGTCTTGCCTCTCTGGTATTTACACATTTTTTGGATGTCCCTTTTGACCAGTGGGAAGTGATAATTCTTTGTAGTGCACATTTGCATTGCCCGCTTGCTTGCTTGGCCAGAAAGGGCGTATGCGTTTTCTCCTGCATATATTCAGGAGAAAATGCATACGCCCTTTTTTGCCAAGTGCATCATTGTCGAAGTTGTGCCCCTCTTCCTGTGCTTTACAGACGATTCCAACGTACCTCTTGAAATCTGTTTCCTGCTATTTGGCCTCACTTTCAAGTCCGCTTCGTTGCCTTCCCTCAACAGATTTCTGGACGATAGTTGGCTTTTATTACTATGCCTAATTGTGAATTGCTCTGCCGCTGAGCTCCATTTTTCAACTCGTTTTTTGTGAGCTGAATGCAAGTCCAAAGTTTTGTTTCAGGAGCTATACTGGTTCCCAGTGTGTGGTTGAGACTTTGGTTAATTCTTCTTCCTGCCGGGAAATTAGAGTGACATATGCCCGTCCAAGTGCCTAACAGCTACTCTCTCATTGGTTCTCCCTCTTCCCTTTCATCCTCTCCCAAATTGTCAAACTGTGAGAACCAGGAGGTTAAAGGGGCTGTCTCTACAATTTGGGAGATTGATAGTAAAGCAGTTGGAAAGTCAAACCGGAGAACCAGGAGAGGGACTATTCGTTGAGTTTTAGAAACCTTTCGTATTCACAGTGTGTCCATTCTCTAGGTTTCCCGTACATGTTATAGCTGTAGTAATAATCCCTTCAACCTGGAGACTTGGAACCCATGGAATGGGTGCCATGCATTATTGCTTTAAAGGGTCTGCAATTGTTCACCCAATCTCACCAATCCTCTCAGTCCCAAGTGTCCAGCCTTATGCCACATCGAGCTGTCATTGTAGACAGGGACATTCCAGGTTTCATCAGAGACCCTGAAGGAATTGAAAAGAATTTCCCTGTTTTTTTGTTTTGTTTTTGAAATTCCGTTTTATAGTGGCTTTGAGCTGATTCTCGCTGCCATGTTTATGCCAATCTAGACACACTTGATTCCCTTATGGAGACATATCAATACATGGATTTTAAGATTCTTACTAGTCAGATATATTCCTCTGAGGGAAATATGGGGTTTTGAGACCCTTGCACTGAGGATGGTGTAGGTAGGTCTTGTCTATTCCATAGTTGGTTTTTGGAACGGTACCTGTGCTCTAATAAAACTCTGGTTTATGCATCACCCCACCTCTCCTTCCCCCTTAAGCAGGCATAAGAGTTTTTTCTAAATGTGAGAGTCTGTTCTCTTTCCTAAATCAGTTCATGTGAAGCCATGTTTACAGGATCTTCATAAGTGATATCTTATGATAAGCTTCTTTTTCTGTGTGACTTATTTCACTTAGAATCATCGTACCTGAATCCACTCATTTTGCTACTAATGGTCTTATGACATTGATTTCATGGCTGAGGGATATTCCATCGTACGTAAGTACCACTATGTTTTGAACCATTTTTATCTTTCCTGGGATATTTAAGGTATACCCAAGTTGAGGTTCTTGTAAGCAGTGCAGCCCTGAATTTGACGGTGGCTGTGTTTTATTGATTTTCAATTTTCCCAAGGTATATTCCCTAGACTGGAAGTGCCCTTGGCTCTGTAGCTCTGTTGTTTACATGTTTTTGGAAACACAATGCACTCCTCCAGAGAGGCAGTTGGCAATTTACATCCGGCCCATCAGCATAACAAGGCTCCCTGTTCTCCAGGGCCTGTCTTGCCTTTCTGGTATTTACACATTTTGTGGATGTCTCTGTTGACTGGTGGGAAGTGATACTTCTTTGTAGTGCAGATTTGCATTGCTTGCTTGCTTGCTTGGCGAAAAAGGGCGTATGCGTTTTCTCCTGCATATATTCAGGAGAAAATGCATACACCCTTTTTGGCCAAGTGCATCATTGTCGAAGTTGTGCCCCTCTTCCTGTGCCTTACAGGTGATTCCAACGTACCTCTTAAAATCTGTTTCCTGCTATTCTGCCTAGCTTTCAAGTCCGCCTCCTTGCCTTCCCTCAACAGATTTTTGGATGAGAGTTGTCCTTTATTACTTTGCCCGTTTGTGAATTGCTGTGCCCTTGAGCTCCATATTTCAACTCATGTTTTGTGAGCTGAACGCATGTGCAAAATTTTGGTTCAGGACCTATACTGGTTCCCGGAGGGTGGTTGCAAATTTGGTTAATACTTCTTCCTGCCGGGAAATAAGAGTGACATATGCCCATCCAAATGCCTAACAGCATCTCTCTCATTGGTTCTCCCTTTTCCCTTTCATCCTCTGCCAAATTGGCAAACTGTGAGAACCAGGAAGTTAAAGGCCCTGTCTCTCCAAGTTGGGAGATTGATAGTAAAGCACTTGGAAAGTAAAACCGGAGCACCAGGAGAGGGACAATTCGTTGAGTTTTAGAAACCTTTTGTATTCACAGTGTGTCCATTCTCTAGGTTTCCCGTACATGTTATAGCTGTAGTAATATTCCCTTGAACCTGGAGAGTTCTGTCCCATGGAATGGGTGCCATGCATTATTGCTTTCAAGTGTCTGCATTTGCTCACCCAATCTCACCAATCCTTTCAGTCCCAAGTGTCTAGCCTTATGCCACATCCAGCTGTCATTGTAGACAGGGTCATTCCAGGTTTCATCAGAGACCCTGAAGGAATTGTAAAGAATGTCCCTCTTTTTTTGTTTTGTTTTTGAAATTCCTTTTTATAGTGTGTTTGAGCTGATTCTCGCTGCCATGTTTATGCCAGTCTAGACACACTTGATTCCCTTATGTAGACATATCAATACATAGGTTTTTAGTTTCTTACTAGTCAGATATATTCCTCTGCGGGAAATATGGGGTTTTGAATCCCTTTCACTGAGGAAGGTATAGGTAGGTCTTGTCTATTCCATAGTTGGTTTTTGGAATGGTACCTGTGCTTATATCAAACTCTGGTTTTATGCATCACCCCACCTCTCCTTCCCCCTTAAGCAGGCATAAGAGTGTTTTCTAAATGTGAGACTCTGTTTTCTTTCGTAACTCAGTTCATGTGTAGCCATGTTTACAGGATCTTCATAAGTGATATCTTATGATAAGCTTCTTTTTCTGTGTGACTTATTTTATTTAGAATCACCGTACCTGAATCCTCTCATATTGATGCTACTGGTCTTATGACATTGATTTCATGGCTGAGGGATATTCCATCGTACGTAAGTACCTCAATTTTTGGAACCATTTTTATATTTCCTGGGATATTTAAGGTGTACCCAAGTTGAGGTTCTTGTAAGCAGTGCAGCCCTAAATTTGGGGGTGGCTCTGTCTTATTGATTTTCAGTTTTCCCAAGGTATATTCCATAGACTGGAAGTGCCCTTGGCTCTGTAGCTCTGTTGTTTACTTGTTTTATGGAACACAATGCACTCCTCCAGTGAGGCAGTTGGCAGTTTACATCCCGCCCATCAGCATAACAAGGCTCACTGTTCTCCAGGGTCTGTCTTGCCTCTCTGGTATTTACACATTTTTTGGATGTCCCTTTTGACCAGTGGGAAGTGATAATTCTTTGTAGTGCAGATTTGCATTGCCCGCTTGCTTGCTTGGCCAGAAAGGGCGTATGCGTTTTCTCCTGCATATATTCAGGAGAAAATGCATATGCCCTTTTTGGCCAAGTGCATCATTGTCGAAGTTGTGCCCCTCTTCCTGTGCTTTACAGATGATTCCAACGTACCTCTTGAAATCTGTTTCCTGCTATTCTGCCTCGCTTTCAATTCCGCCTCGTTGCCTTCCCTCAACATATTTTTGGGCGATAGTTGTCCTTTATTACTCTGCCTGTTTGTGAATTGTTGTGCACTGAGCTACATTATTTAACTCGTTTTTTTTGTGAGCTGAACGCACGGCCAATATTTTGGTTCAGGACCTATACTGGTTCCCGGTGGGTGGCTGAGGCTTTGGTTATTTCTTCTTCTTCCTGCGAAGTAAGAGTGACATGTGCCCGTACAAATGTCTAACAGCTACTCTCTCACTGGTCTCCCTCTTCCCTTTCATCCTCTGCCAAATTGGCAACCTGTGCGAACCAGGAGGTTAAAGGTGCTATCTCTACAAGTAGGGAGATTGATAGTAAAGCAGTTGGAAAGTCAAATGGGAGCACCAGGAGAGGGACTATTCGTAGAGTTTTAGAAACCTTTCGTATTCACTCTGTGTCCATTCTCTAGTGTTCCCGTACATATTATAACTGTAGTAATATGACCATAAACCTGGCCTGTTGGGAACCATGGAATGGGTGCCACACATTATTCCTTTAAAGGGTCTACATTTGCTCACCCAATCTCACCAATCCTCTCAGTCCCAAGTGTCCAGACTTATGCCACATCCAGCTGTCATTTTAGATAGGGTCATTCCAGGTTTCATCAGCAACCCTGAAGGTATTGTGTAAGAATTGTTCTGTTTTTATGTTTTGTTTTGAATTTCATTTTTATATTGGGTTTGAGCTGATTCTCCCTGCCATGTTTATGTCATACTAGACACACTTAGTTACCTTACGGAGACGTATCAATACATAGGTTTTAAAATTCTTACTAGTCAGATATATTTCTCTGGGGGGAATAGGGATGTTGAGTTCCATTCACTGAGGAAGGAGTAGGGCTTGTCGCTTTTTTTTTTGGATTATGGAACGGTACATTTCCTAATATCAATCTTTTGTTTTGTGCATCTCCCCACCTGTCTTTCCCCTTAAGCAAGCGTTAGAGTGTTTTCTAAATCTGAGACTCTGTTCTCTTCCCTAAATCAGTTCATATGTAGCCATGTTTACATTCCCTTCATAAGTGATATATTATGTCAGAATGCACCATGGCCCTTGTCATAATAATGCTTCATGACCCATGTCATCACAATGATCCATGCCCTGGTTATCAAAATGCTCCATGTCCCTTGTCATCAAAATTCTCCACGTACTTGTCATCACAATGCTACATGACACTTCTCATCAAAATGTTACATGCTCTTGTCATCACAATTCTCCATTCTATTGACATTGCAATGCTCCATGCCCTTGTCATCACAATGCTCCATGCCTTTGTCATCACATTGCTCCATGACCCCTGTCATCACATTGCTCCCTGACACCTCTCATCACAATGCTTCATGCCCCTTGTCATTACAGTGCTCCATGATGCTCGACATCACAATTACCCAAGGTCTTCTCATCACAATGCTCCACGGTTTTGCCATCACCATGCTCCATGCCTTGTCATCTCAAAGCTCAATGTCCCTTGTCCTCACAATTCTCCACGTCCTTGTCATTACAATGCTCCATGGCACTTCACATCACAATGTTATATGCTCTTGTCATCACAATACTCCATGCACTTGTCATTGCAATGCTCCATGACCCCTGTCATAGGAAGCTCCATGCGCTTTTCATCAAAATGCTTCACGACCAGGGCATTAAAATTCTCAATGGCCCTTGATATCACAATGCTCCATGCCCTTGTCATCACAATGCTCCTTTACTTTGTCACAACAATCCTCCATAACAATTGGCATCACAATGCTCCATGATATTGTCATCAAACTGGAACATGACATATTTCATCACAATGCTCCCTGACACCTTTCTTCACAATAATCCATGAACTTGTCATCACAGTGCTCCATGACCTTGTCATCACAATGTGCCATGCCCATTCTTATCACAATAATCCAAGAAACTTGTCAGACCAATGCTCCATGACACTTTTCATCACAATGCTCCATGAACGCTGTCATCAAAATGCACCATGCCCATCATCATAATGCTCCATGCTATTGTCATCACAATGAAATCAAAAACTCCATGACATCTGTCACCACAATGCTGCAAACCCTTGTGATCACAATGTCCCATAACACTTGTCATCACAATGCCCCATGACGCTGGTCACCACAGTTATCCATGGGCTTCTCATCACAATGCACCATGACTTTTGTCAACACAATGTTCAATACCCTTGTCAACACAATGCTCTCTGACTATTGACCTCAGTATGCACCGTGCACTCTTTCATGGCAAGGCTCCTTGCCTATTTCATCACAATGATCCATGCCCTTTTCATCAAAATGTTCCAAGACACCTGTGATCACAATGCTCCTTGCACTTGCCATCACAAAGCTCCATGACGGATGTCATCAGAATGCTCCATGGCCTTCTCATCATAAAGTTCCATGCCCTTGTCATCACAATGCTCCAAGACCCCTGTAATCAAAATGATCCCTGCGCCTTTTCATCAGAATGCTCCATCAGACTTGTCATCACAAGGTTCCATGGTCTTCACATCACAGTGCTCCAGGACCTTGTCATCACAGTGCTCCATTCCCTTGTCATCACAATGCTCCATGACCCCTGTCATCACAATAATCCATGAATATTTTCAGCCCAATGCTCTGCGAAATTCTCATCACAATGCTCCATAGCCCATATCACCACAATGCTCCATGACCACTGTCATCAAAACACTCCATGACACCTGACAACACAATGATCCGGGACACTTGTCATCACAATGCTACATTCCCTTGTCATCACAATGCTCCATGACCCCTGTCATCACAAAACTCCATGAACATTTTCAGCCCAGTGCTCCATGACCCTTGTCATCACAATGATCCATGCCCTTTTCATCCCAATGCTCCATGACCCCTGTATTCACAATGCTCAGTAACGCTTGTCATCACAGTGTTCCATGACACCTGTCATCACAATGCTCCATGCCTTTGTCAGCAAAATGCTACATGACCTTGTCATTATAATGCTCTATGCGCTTGTCATCACAATACTCCATTTCCATTGTCATCACAATCCTCCATGAACATTGGGATCACATTGCTTCCCGCCATTGTCAGCACAATGCTCCATGCTCCTTGAAATCAAAATGATCCATGACCTCTGTCATCACAATGCTCCAAAACCTTGTGATCACAATGTTCCATAACACTTGTCATCACAACGCTCCATGATGCCTGTCATCACAATACTCCATGCCCTTTTCATCACAATGCTCCATGACCTTTGTCATCACAATTCTCAATACACTTGTCATCAAAATGCTGCCTGACACTTGTCATCAGAATGCTCCTTGAAACCTGTCACGAAAAGGCTCCATGCCGTTTTCATCACAATGCCCCATGCCGTTTTCATCACAATGGTCCAGGCCATTTGCTTCAAAATCCTCCACAAGCTTGTCATCAGAATGCTCCATGACCCTTGTCATCACAATGCTCCATGCACTTGTCAGCACAATGCTCCCTGACCCTTGTCATCACAATGCTCCAAGCCATTGTCATCACAATGCTCCATTACATTTGTCATCAGAATTATCCATGACACTTGGCTTCACAATGCTCCATGCCATTGTCATCACAATGGGCCATTCCAAATGTCATTGCAATAATCCATGAAACATATTAGACCAATGTTCCATGCCCTTGTCATCAAAATGCTCCATGCCCTTGTTATCACAATGCTCCATGACCCCTGTCATCACAATGCTCCGTGACTCCCGTCATCACAATGCTTCATGACCTTTGTCATCACAATGGTCCATGCCGTCGTCATCAACAGTCTCTGACCATTTTAAACACAATGCTCCATGAAATTTTCATCACAGTGCTCTTTGACCCTTGTCATCACAATGCTCCATGCGTTTGTCAGCACAATGCCTCATGACACGTCATCACAGTGCACCATGCGCTTGTCATCACAGTGCTCCACAATCTTGTCATCACAATGCTCCTTAAAATTTTTCATCACAATGCTCCATGCACTTCTCATCAAAATGCTCTCTCACCACTGATATCACAATGCTACATCACTATATGTCACAATACTCCCTCACCCCTGTCATCACAATGTTCCATGACTCCTGTCATCCAAATGCTACATGCACTTATCATCACAGTGTTCGATGACCCATGACATCACAATGTTCCATAACACCTGTCATCAAAATGTTCCATGACACTTTTCATCAAATTGCTCCATGACCCTGTCATCAGAATGCTCCAAGCCCTTCTCATCACAATGCACAACAACCTTGCCATCAAAATGTTCCCTGACTTTTGTCATCACAAAGATCCATGACCCTTGGCATCACAATGCTCCATGTCATTGTCATCACAATGCCCAATGAACGCTCTCATCACATTGCTCCATGCCCTTGTCTTCACAAAGCTCCATGACACATGTCATCAGAATGCTCCATGTCCTTCTCATCACAATGCTCCATGCCCTTGCCATCACAATGCTCCATTACTCCAGTCATCACAATGCTCCATGACCACTGCCATCACGATGTTTCATGGCCTTGTCATCACAAAGCTCCATGACACTTCTCATCACAATGCTCCAAGAACCCTGTAATCACAATGCTGTATGCCCCTTTTCATCTCAATTATCCATGAACACTGTCATCACAATGCACCATGACCATCATCATAATGCTTCATGCTATTGTCATCACAATGAAATCAAAATGCTCCATGACCTCTGTCATAACAATGCTCCAAACCCTTTTTATCACAATATTCCCTATCACTTGTCATCACAATGCCCCATGACACTCGTCATCACAATTATCAATAGTCTTCTCATCAAAATGCTCAATACACTTGTCATCAAAATGCTCCCTGACACTTTTTGTCTGTATGCTCCTTGAACCCTCTCATGACAAGGCTCCATGGCTTTTTCATCACAATGATCCATGCCCTTTTCATCACAATTCTCCAAAACCCATGTAATCACAATGCTCCATGCCCTTGTCATCTCAGAGCTCAATGACGCATGCCATCAGAATGCTCCTTGGTCTTTTCCTCACAATGCTCCATGCCCTTGTCATCACAATGTTCCATTACCCCTGACATCACAATGTTCCATAACCCCTGTCATCAAAATGCTCCATGACGCTTTTCATCCCAAAGCTCCAAGACCCCTGACATCACAATGTTCTATAACCCCTGCCATCAAAATGTTCCATTACACTTTTCATCAAATTGCTGCATGACCAGGTCATCAAAATGCTCCCTGCCCTTCTCATCATAATGCTCCATGCCCTTGTCATTACCATCCTGAATGACCCATGTATCACAGTGCTCCGTGCCCTTGTCATCACAATGCTCCATGCCCACTCTCATCACAATAATCCATGAAATATTTCAGACCAATGTTCCATGCCCTTCTCATCAAAATGCTCCATTAACCCTGTCATAACAATGCACCATGACCCTTGCCAACAAAATGTTCCACGGCCTAGTCATCACAAGGTTCCATGACACTTGTCATCACAATGCTTAAGACCCCTTAAATCACAATGCTCCATGACCTTGTCATCACAAAGCTCCATGACGCATGTCATCAGAATTTTTCATGGCCTTTTCATCACAATGCTCCATGCCCTTGTCATCACAATGCTCCATGACTGTTGTAATCACAATGCTCCATGCCCCTTTTCATCTCAATGCTCCCTGAACCCTGTCATCACAATGCACCATGCCCATCATCATAATGCTTCAGGCTATTGTCATCACAATGAAATCAATATTCTCAATGACCTCTGTCATCATAATGCTCCAAACACTTGTGATCACAATGTTCCATAACACTTATCATCACAAATCCCCTTGACGCTCATCATCACCATTATCCATGGTCTTCTCATCACAGTGCTCCATGATCTTTGTCATCACAATGCTCAATACACTTGTCGTCACAATGCTCCCTGACACTTGTCGTCAGTATGGTCCTTGAACCCTGTCATCACATGGTTCCATGCCTTTTTCATCACAATAATCCATGCCCTTTTCATCACAATGCTCCAAGATCCCTGTAATCACAATGCTCCATGCACATCTAATCAAAATGCTCTCTCACCAGAGATATCACAATGTTCCATCACTAGTCATCACAATACTCCCTCACCCCTGTAATCGCAATGTTCCATGACCCTGTCATCACACTGCTACATCTCCTTATCAGCACAATGTTCCATAACCCCTGTCATCAAAATGCTCCATGACCCTTTTCTTCCCAAAGTTCCAAGAACCCTGACATCACAATGTTTTATAACCCCTGCCATCAAAATATTCCTTTACACTTTTCATCAAATTGCTGCATGACACGGCCATCAAAATGCTCCCTGCCTTTCTCATCACAATGCACCATGCACTTGTCATCACAATGCTCCAAGACCCCTGTAATCACAATGCTCCATCGCCCTTTTCATCGGAATGCTCCATGAGACTTGTCATCACAAGTCTCCATGGTCTTCTCCTCACAGTGCTCCAGGAACTTGTCATCACCATGCTCCATTCCCTTGTCATCACAATGCTCCATGACCCCTGTCATCACAATAGTCCATGAACATTTTCAGCCCAATGCTCCACGACCTACACATCACAATGCTCCATGGCCAATATCTTCACATTGCTCCATGACCACTGTTATCACAACACTCCATGACAACTGACAACAAAATGATCTGGGACTCTTGTCATCGCAATGCCCCATTCCCTAGTCACCACAATGCTCCATGACCACTGTCATCACAACACTCCATGAACATTTTCAGCCCAGTGATCCATGACCCTTGTCATCACAATGATCCATGCCCTTGTCATCCCAATGCTCCATGACCCGTGTATTCACAATGCTCCGTGACGCTTGTCATCACAGTGCTCCATGACACCTGTCATCACAATGCTCCATGACTTTGTCAGCAAAATGCTACATTACCTTATCATTACAATGCTCTATGCGCTTGTCATCACAATACTCCATTTCCATTGTCATCAGAGTCCTCCATGAACATTGGGATCACATTGCTTCATGCCTATTTCATCACAATGCTCCATGCTCCTTGAAATCAAAATGATCCATGACCTCTCTCATCACAATGCTCCAAACCCTTGTGATCACAATGTTCCATAACACTTGTCATCACAACGCTCCATGATGCCTGTCATCACAATACTCCGTGCCCTTTTCATCACAATGCTCCATGACCTTTGTCATCACAATTCTCAATACACTTGTCATCACAATGCTCCCTGACACTTGTCATCAGAATGCTCCTTGAACCCTGTCACGAAAAGGCTCAATGCCTTTTTCATCACAATGCCCCATGCCGTTTTCATCACAATGCTCCATGCCATTGTCATCAAAATACTCCACAAGCTTGTCATCAGAATGATCCATGACCCTTGTCATCACAATTCTCCATGCACTTGTCAGCACAATGCTCCCTGACACTTGTCATCACAATGCTCCAAGCCATTGTCATCACAATGCTCCATAACCTTTGTCATCAGAATCCTCCATGACACTTGGCATCACAATGCTCCATGCCATTGTCATCACAATGGGCGATTACATATTTCATCACAATGCTCCCTGACACCTCTCTTCACAATACTGCATGACCTGGTCATCACAATGCTCCATGCCCTTGTCATCACAATGCGCCATTCCAACTGTCATTGCAATAATCCATGCAACTTATTAGACCAATGTTCCATGCACTTGTCATCACAATGCTCCATGCCCTTGTAATCACAATGCTCCGTGTCATTGTCATCTCAATGCTTCAAGAACGCTCTCATCACATTGCTCCATGCCCTTGTCTTCACAAAGCTCTATGACACATGTCATCAGAATGCTCCATGGGTTTCTCATCCCATTGCTCCGTGGCCTTGCCTTCACAATGCTCCATTACACCAGTCATAACAATGCTCCATGACCCCTGCCATCACGATGTTCCATGGCCTTGTCATCACAACGCTCCATGACCCTTCTCATCACACTGCTCCAAAAACCCTGTAATCACAATGCTCTATGCCCCTTTTCATCTCAATGATCCATGAACCCTGTCATCACAATGCACCATGCCCATCATCATAATGCTTCATGCTATTGTCATCACAATGAAATCAAAATGCTCCATGACCTCTGTCATAAAAATGCTCCAAACCTTGTGATCACAATATTCCATAACATTTTTCATCAAAATGCCCCATGACGCTCGTCATCACAATTATCAGTGGTCTTCTCATCACAATGCTCCATGACTTTTGTCATCACAATGCTCAATACACTTGTCATCAAAATTCTCCTTGACACTTGTTGTCTGTATGCTCCTTGAATCCTGTCATAACAAGGCTCCATGCCTTTTTCATCACAATGATCCATGTCTTTTTCATCACAATGCTCCAAGACACATGTAATCTCAATGCTCCATGTCCTTGTCATCACAATGTTACAAGACACCTGTTATCACAATGCTCCTTGCCCTTGTCATCAAAAAACTCCATGACGTATGTCATCAAAATATTCCATGGACTTCTCATCAGAATGCTCCTTGCCCTAGTCATCACAATGCGACAAGACCCCTGTAATCACAATGTTCCATTTTCATTTTCATCACAAAGCTCAATGAGACTTGTCATCACAAGTCTCCATGGTCTTCTTATCACAATGCTCCAGGACCTTCTCATTACCATGCTCCATTCCCTTGTCTTCACAATGCTCAATGACCCCTGTCATCACAATAATCCATGAACATTTTCAGCCCAATGCTCCACGACCTACTCATCACAATGCTCCATGTCCAATATCATCACAATGCTCCATGACCACTGTCATCACAACACTCCATGACACCTGACAACACAATGATCCGGGATTCTTGTCATCACAGTGCTCCATTCCCTAGTCATCACAATGCTCCATGACCCCTGTCATCACAACACTCCATGAACATTTTCAGCCCAGTGCTCCATGACACTTGTCATCACAATGATCCATGCCCTTGTCATCCCAATGATCCATGACCCCTGTATTCACAATGCTCCGTGACGCTGGTCATCACAGTGCTCCATGACACATGTCATCACAATGCTCCATGCCTTTGTCAGCAAAATGCTACATGACCTTGTCATTACAATGCTCTATGCGCTTGTCATCACAATACTCTATTTCCATTGTCATCACATTTGTCCATGAACCTTGGGATCACATTGCTTCATGCCCTTTTCATCACAATGCTCCATGCTCCTTCAAATCAAAATGATCCATGACCTCTCTCATCACAATGCTCCAAATCCTTGTGATCACAGTGTTCTATAACACTTGTCATCACATCGCTCCATGATGCCTGTCATCACAATACTCCATGCACTTTTCATCACAATGCTACATGACCTTTGTCATCACAATGCTCAATACACTTGTCATCAAAATGCTCCCTGACACTTGTTGTCTGTATCCTCCTTGAAACCTGTCATGACAAGGCTCCATGCCTTTTTCATCACAATGATCCATGTCCTATTCATCACAATGCTCCAAGACCCATGTAATCTCAATGCTCCATGCCATTGTCATCACAAAGCTCAATGACGCATGTCATAAGAATGCTCCATGGCCTTCTCATCACATTGATCCATGCCCTAGTCATCAAAATGCTCCAAGACCCCTGTAATCACAATGCTCCATGCCCTTTTCATCAGAATGTTCCATGAGACTTGTCATCACAAGTCTTCATGGCCTTCTCATCACAATGCTCCAGGAACTTGTCATCCCCATGCTCCATTCCCTTGTCATCACAGTGCTCCATGACCACTGTCATCACAACACTCCATGACACCAGACAACACAATGATCCGGGACTCTTGTCATCACAATGCTCCATTCCCTAGTCATCACAATGCTCCATGACCCGTGTTATCACAATACTCCATGACGCAGGTCATTAGAATGCTCCATGAACTTCTCATCACAATGCTCCATGCGCTAGTTATCACAAAGCTCCAAGACCCCTGTAATCACAATGCTCCATGCACCTTTTCATCAGAATGCTCCATGAGACTTGTCATCACAAGTCGCCATGGACTTCTCATCACAATGCTCCAGGAACTTTTCATCACCATGCACCATTCCCTTGTCATCACAATGCTCCATGACACTGTCATCACAATAATCCATGAACATTTGCAGCCCAATGCTCCACGATCTACTCATCACAATGCTACATGGCCAATATCATCACAATGCTCCATGGCCACTGTTATCACAACACTCCATGACAACTGACAACACAATGATCCGGAACTCTTGTCATCACAGTGCTCCATTCCCTAGTCATCACAATGCTCCATGACCCCTGTCATTACAACATTTCATGAATATTTTCAGCCCAGTGTTCCATGACACTTGTCATCACAATGATCCATGCCCATGTCATCCCAATGCTCCATGACCCCTGTATTCACAATGCTCCATGACGCTTGTCATCACAGTGCTCCATGACACCTGTCATCACAATGCTCCATGCCTTTGTCAACAAAATGCTACATGACCTTGTCATTACAATGCTCTATGTGCTTGTCATCAGAATACTCCATTTCCATTGTCATCACAATCCTCCATGAACCTTGGGATCACATTGCTTCATGCCCTTGTCATCACAGTGCTACATGCTCCTTGAAATCAAAATGATCCATGACCTCTGTTATCACAATACTCCAAATTCTTGTGATCACAATGTACCATAACACTTGTCATCAAAACGCTCCATGATGCCTGTCATCACAATACTCCATGCACTTTTCATCACAATGCTCCATGACCTTTGTCATCACAATGCTCAATACACTTGTCATCACAATGCTCCCTGACACTTGTCATCAGAATGCTCCTTGACCCCTGTCACGAAAAGTCTCCATGAAATTTTCATCACAATGCCCCATGCCGTTTTAATCACTATGCTCCATGTCATTGTCATCAAAATACTCCACAAGCTTGTCATCAGAATGCTCCATGACACTTGGCATCACAATTTTCCATGCACTTGTCAGTACAATGCTCCCTGACCCTTGTCATCACAATGCTCCTAGCCATTGTCATCACAAAGCTCCATTATCTTTGTCATCAAAATCCTCCATCACACTTGGCATCACAATGCTCCATGCCATTGTCATCGCAATGGGCCATTACATATGTTATCTCAATGCGCCCTGACACCTGTCTTCACAATACTGCATGACCTGGTCATCACAATGCTCCATGTCCTTGTCATCACAATGTGCAATTCCAACTGTCATCGAAATAATCCATGAAACTTATTAGACCAATGTTCCATGCCCTTGTCATCACAATGCTCCATGACCCCTGTCATCACAATGCTCCGTGACACCAGTCATCACAATGCTCCATGACCCGTGTCATAAACAGTCTCTGTGACCTTTTTAACCACAATGCTCCATGAACTTTTCATCACAATGCTCTTTGACCCTTGTCATCACAATGCTCCATGTGCTTGTCAGCACAATGCTCCATGACACATGTCATCACAGTGCACCATGCGGTTGTCATCACAGTGCTCCACAATCTTGTCATCACATTCTCCTTAAAATTTTTCATCACAATGCTGCATGCACTTCTCATCAAAATGCTCTCTCACCACTGATATCACAATGCTACATCACTATTTGTCACAATACTCCCTCACCCCTGTCATCACAATGTTCCATGACTCCTGTCATCACAATGCTACATGCACTTATCATCACAATGTTCGATGACCCCTGACATCACAATGTTCCATAACACCTGTCATCACAATGTTCCATGACACTTTTCATCAAATTGCTCCATGACCCTGTTATCACAATGCTCCCTGCCCTTCTCATCACAATGCACAACGCCCTTGCTATCAAAATGCTCCATGACTTTTTTCATCACAAAGATCCATGACCCTTGGCATCACAGTGCTCCATGTCATTGTCATCACAATGCTGCATGAACGCTCTCATCACATTGCTCCATGCCCTTGTCTTCAAAAAGCTCCATGACACATGTCATCAGGAATGCTCCATGGCTTTCTCATCACAATGCTCCACGCCCTTGCCATCAGAATGCTCTATTACACCTGACATAACAATGCTCCATGACCCCTGCCATCACGATGTTCCATGGATTTTTCATCACAAAGCTCCATGACCCATCTCATCACAATGCTCCAGGAACCCTGTAATCACAATGCTCTATGCCCCTTTTCGTCTCAATGATCCATGAACCCTGTCATCACAATGCACCATGCCCATCATCATAATGCTTCATGCTATTGTCATAACAATGAAATCAAAATGCTCCATGACCTCTGTCATAACAATGCTCCAAACCCTTGTGATCACAATATTACATATCACTTGTCATCACAATGCCCCATGATGCTCGTCATCACAATTATCAATGGTCTTCTCATCACAATGCTCCATGACCTTTGTCCTCACAATGCTCAATACCCTTGTCATCAACATGCTCCCTGACACTTGTTGTCTGTATGCTCCTTGAATCCTGTCATGACAAGGCTCCATGCCTTTTTCATCACAATAATCCATGTCCTTTTCATCACAATGCTCCAAGACAAATGTAATCTCAATGCCCGATGCACTTGTCATCACAAAGCTAAATGACGCAGGCGATCAGAATGCTCCTGGGTCTTCTCCTCACAATGCTCCATGCCCTTGTCATCACAATGTTCCAAGAACCCTGTAATCACAATGCTCCATGCCCTTGTCATCAAAAAACTCCATGACGCATGTCATCAGAAGGCTCTATGGATTTCACATCACAATGCTCCATGCCCTAGTCATCACAATGCTCCAAGACCCCTGTAATCACAATGCTCCATGCCCCTTTTCATCAGAATGCTCCATGAGACTTGTAATCACAAGTCTCCATGGACTTCTCATCACAATGCTCCAGGACCTTGTCATCACCATGCTCCATTCCCTTGTCATCACAATGCTCCATGACCCCTGTCATCACAATAATCCATGAACGTTTTCAGCCCAGTGCACCACGACCTACTCATCACAATGCTCCATGGCCAATATCATCACAATGTTCCATGACCACTGTCATCACAACACTCCATGACACCTCACAACACAATTATACGGGACTCTTGTCATCACAATGCTCCATTCCCTAGTCATCACAATGCTCCATGACCCCTGTCACCACAACACTCCATGAACATTTTCAGCCCAATGCTCCATGACCCTTGTCATCACAATGATCCATGCCCTTGTCATCCCAATGCTCCATGACCTCTGTATTCACAATGCTCCGTGATGCTTGTCATCACAGTGCTCCATGACGCATGTCATCACAATGATCCATGCCTGTGTCAGCAAAATGCTACTTGACCGTGTCATTACAATGCTCTATGTGCTTGTCATCACAATACTCCATTTCCATTGTCATCACAATCCTCCATGAAACTTGGGATCACATTGTTTCATGCCCTTGTCATCACAATGCTCCATGCTCCTTGAAATCAAAATGATCCATGACCTCTCTCATCACAATGCTCCAAACAATTGTGATCACAGTGTTCCATAACACTTGTCATCACAACGCTCCATGATGCCTGTCATCACAATAATCCATGCCCTTATCATCACAAAGCTACATGACCTTTGTCATCACAATTCTCAATACACTTGTCCTCACAATGGTCCCTGACACTTTTCATCAGAATGCTCCTTGAACCCTGTCACGAAAAGGCTCCATGCCTTTTTCATCACAATGTCTCATGCCGTTTTCATCAAAATGCTCCATGCCATTGTCATCAAAATACTCCACAAGCTTGTCATCAGAGTGCTTCATGACCCTTGTCATCACAATTCTCCATGCACTTGTCAGCACAATGCTCCCTGGCCCTTGTCATCACAATGCTCCAAACCATTGTCATCACAGTGAACCATTACCTTTGTCTCCAGAATCCTCCATGACACTTGGCATCACAATGCTCCATGCCATTGTCATCAAAATGGGTCATTACTTATGTCATCACAATCCTCCCTGACACCTGTCTTCACAATACTGCATGACCTGGTCATCACAATGCTCCATGCCCTTGTCATCACAATGCGCCATTCCAACTGTCATCGCAATAATCCATGAAACTTATTAGACCAATGTTCCATGCCGTTGTCATCACAATGCTCCATGCCCTTGTTATCACAGTGCTCCATGACCTCTGTCATCACCATGCTCCCTGACTTCAGTCATCACAATGCTTCATGAGCTTTGTCATCACAATGGTCCATGCCCTCTTCATCAACAGTCTCTGTGACCTTTTTAACCACAAAGCTCCATGAACTATTCATCACAATGCTCTTTGACCCTTGTCATCACAATGCTCCATGTGCTTGTCAGCACAATGTTCCATGACACATGTCATCAAAATGCACCATGCGCTTGTCATCACAGTGCTCCACAAACTTGTCATCACATTCTCCTTAAAATTTGTCATCACAGTGCTCCATGCACTTCTCATCAAAATGCTCTCTCACCACTGATATCACAATGCTACATCACTATTTGTCACAATACTCCCTCACCCCTGTCATCACAATGTTCCATGACTCCAGTCATCACAATGCTACATGCACTTATCATCACAATGTTCGATGACCCCTGACATCACAATGTTCTATAACAGCTGTCATCAAAATGTTCCATGACACTTTTCATCAAATTGCTCCATGACCCTGTCATCACAATGCTCCCTGCCCTTCTCATCACAATGCACAACGCCCATCCTATCAAAATGCTCAATGACTTTTTTCATCACAAAGATTCATGACATTTGGCAGCACAATGCTCCATGTCATTGTCATCACAATGCTCCATGAACGCTCTCATCACATTGCTCCATGCCCTTGTCTTCACAAAGCTCCATGACACATGTCATCAGAATGCTCCATGGCTTTCTCATCACAATTCTCCACGCCCTTGCCGTCAGAATGCTCCATTACACCTAACATAACAATGCTCCATGACCCCAGCCATCACGATGTTCCATGGCCTTGTCATCACAAATCTCCATGACCCTGCTCATCACAGTGCTGCAAGAACCCTGTAATCACAATGCTCTATGCCCCTTTTCATCTCAATGATCCATGAACCCTGTCATCACAATGCACCATGCCCGTCATCATAATGCTTCATGCTATTGTCATCACAATGAAATCAAAATGCTCCATGACCTCTGTCATAGCAATGCTCCAAAACCTTGTGATCACAATATTCCATATCACTTGTCATCACAATGCCCCATGACGCTCGTCATCACAATTATCAATGGACTTCTCATCTCAATGCTCCATGAAGTTTGTCCTCACATTGCTCAATACACGTGTCATCAAAATGCTCCCTGACACTTCTTGTCTGTATGCTCCTTGAATCCTGTCATGACAATGCTCCATGCCTTTTTCATCACAATAATCCATGTCCTTTTCATCACAATGCTCCAAGACACATGTAATCTCAATGCTCCATGCCCTTGTCATCACAAAGCTCAATGTCGCAGGCCATCAGAATGCTCCTTGGTCTTCTGCTCTCATTGCTCCATGCCCTTGTCATCACAATGTTCCAAGACCCCTGTAATCACTATGCTCCATGCCCTTGTCATCAAAAAACTCCATGACGCATATCATCAGAATGCTCCATGGAATTCTCATCACAATGCTCCATGCCCTAGTCATCACAATGCTCCAAGACCCCTGTATTCACAATGCTCCATGCCCCTTTTCATCAGAATGCTCCATGAGACTTTTCATCACAAGTCTCCATGGTCTTCTCATCACAATGCTCCAGGAACTTGTCATCACCATGCTCCATTCCCTTGTCATCACAATGCTCCATGACCACTCTCATCACAATAATCCATGAACATTTTCAGCCCAATGCTTCACGACCTACGCATCACAATGCTCCATGGCCAATATCACAATTCTCCATGACCACTGTCATCACAACACTCCATGACTCCTGACAACACAATGATCCGGGACTCTTGTCATCACAATGCTCCATTCCCTAGTTATCACAATGCTCCATGACCCCTGTCATCACAACAGTCCATGAACATTTTCAGCCCAGTGCTCCATGACCCTTGTCATCACAAAGATCCATGCCTTTGTCATCCCAATGCTCCATGACCACTGTATTCACAATGCTCCATGACGCTTGTCATCACAGTGCTCCATGACACCTGTCATCACAATGCTCCATGCCTTTGTCAGCAAAATGCTACATGACCTTGTCATTACAATGCTCTATGCGTTTGTCATCGCAATACTCCATATCCATTGTCATCACAATCCTCCATGAACTTTGGGATCACATTGCTTCATGCCCTTGTCATCACAATGCTCCATGCTCCTTGAAATCAAAATGATCCATGACCTTTGTCATAACAATGATCCAAACCCTTGTGATCACAATGTTCCATAACACTTGTCATCAAAACGCTCCATGATGCCTGTCATCACAATACTCCATGCCCTTTTCATCACAATGCTCCATGACCTTTGTCATCACAATTCTCAATACACTTGTCATCACAATGCTCCCTGACACTTGTCATCAGAATGCTCCTTGAACCCTGTCACGAAAAGGCTCCATGCCTTTTTCATCACAATGTCCCATGCCGTTTTCATCACAATGCTCCATGCCATTGTCAACAAAATACTCCACAAGCTTGTCATCAGAATGCTCCATGACCCTTGTCATCACAATTCTCCATGGACTTGTCAGCACAATGCTCCCTGACACTTGTCTTAACAATGTTGCAAGCCATTGTCATCACAATGATCCATGACAATTGGCATCACAATGCTCCATGCCATTGTCATCGCAATGGGCCATTACATATGTCGTCCCAATGCTCCCGGACACCTGCCTTCACAATACTGCATGACCTGGTCATCACAATGCTCCATGCCCTTGTCATCACAATGTGCCATTCCAACTGTCATCGTAATAATCCATGAAACTTATTAGACCAATGTTCCATGCCCCTCTCATCACAATGCTCCATGCCCTTGTTATCACAATGCTCCATGACCCCGGTCATCACCATGCTCCGTGACTCCAGTCATCTCAATGCTTCATAACGTTTGTCATCATAATGGTCCATGCCCACGTCATCACAAGGCTCTCTGACATTTTTAACCACAATGCTCCATGAACTTTTCATCACAATGCTCTTTGACACTTGTCATCACAATGCTCCATGCGCTTGTCATCACAGTGCTCCAAAATTTTTTCATCACAATGCTCCATAAAATTTGTCATCACTATGCTCCTTGCACATCTCATCAAAATGCTCTCTCACCACTGATATCACAATGCTACATCACTATTTGTCACAATACTCCCTCACCCCTGTCATCACAATGTTCCATGATCCCTCTCATCACAATGCTACATGCACTTATCATCACAATATTCGATGACCCCTGACATCACAATGTTCCATAACAACTGTCATCAAAATGTTCCATGACACTTTTCATCAAATTGCTCCATGACCCTGTCATCACAATGCTCCCTGCCCTTCTCATCACAATGCACAACGCCCTAGCTATCAAAATGCTCCATGACCTTTTTCATCAAACATATCCAAGACCCTTGGCATCACAATGCTCCATGTCATTGTCATCAAAATGGTCCATGAACGCTCTCATCACATTGCTCCATGCCCTTGTCTTCACAAAGCTCCATGACACATGTCATCACAATGCTCCATGGCCTTCTCATCACAATGCTCCACGACCTTGCCATCACAATGCTCCATTACCACTTTCATAACAATGATCCATGACCCCTGCCATCACGATGTTCCATGGCCTTGTCATCACAAAGCTCCATGACCCTTCTCATTACAATGCGCCAAGAACACTGTAATCACAATGCTCTATGCCCCTTTTCGTCTCAATGATCCATGAACCCTATCATCACAATGCACCATGCCCATCATCATAATGCTTCATGCTATTGTCATCACAATGAAATCAAAATGCTCCATGACCTCTGTCATAACAATGCTCCAAACCCTTGTGATCACAATATTCCATATCACTTATCATCACAATGCCCCATGACGCTCGTCATCACAATTATCCATGGACTTCTCATCACAATGCTCCATGACCTTTGTCATTACAATGCTCAATACACTTGTCATCAAAATGCTCCCTGACACTTGTTGTCTGTATGCTCCTTAAATCCTGTCATGACAAGGCTCCATGCTTTTTCATCTCAAAGTTCCATGCACTTTTCATCACAATGCTCCAAGACCCATGTAATCACAGTGCTCCATGCCCTTGTCATCACAAAGCACAATGATGCATGCCATCAGAATGCTCCTTGGTTTTCTCCTCACAATTCTCCATGCCCTTGTCATCACAATGTTCCAAGACCCCTGTAATCACAATACTCCATGCCCATTTTCATCAGTATTCACCAAGAGACTTGTCATCACAAGGCTCCATGGATTTGTCATCACAATGCTCCAGGAATTTTTCATCACAATGCTTCACGACCTTGTCATGAAAATTTTCAATGGCCCTTATCATCATAATGCTCCAAGCCGTAACCATCACAATGCTCCATTATATTTGTCATCACAATCCTCCATTACATTCGGCATCACAGTGCTCCAAGCCATTGTCATCGCAGTGGACTATGACATATGTCATCACAATGCTCCCTGACACCTGTCTTCACAATACTCCATGACCTTCTCATCACAATGCGCCATGCCCTTGTCATCACAATGCACCTTGCCCACTGTCATCAAAATAATCTATGAAACATGTCAGACCAATGCTCCATTCCCCTTTCAACACAATGCTCCATGCCCTGGTCATCACAATGTTCAATGACCCCTGTCATCACAATGCTCCGTGACTCCAGTCATCTCAATGCTTCATAACGTTTGTCATCAAAATGGTCCATGCCCACGTCATCACAAGGCTCTGTGACCTTTGTAACCACAATGCTCCATGAACTTTTCATCACAATTCTCTGTGACCCTTGTCATCACAATGCTCCATGTCTTTGTCAGAACAATGCTCCATGACCATTGTCATTACAATGTGCCACACGCATTTCCTCACAACGTTTCACAACATTGTCATTGCAATGCACCATAAATCTCGTAATCACAATGGTCCATGCTCTTCTCATCAAAATGCTCTCTCACCAGAGATATCACAATGTTCCATCACTAGTCATCACAATACGCCCTCACCCCTGTAATCAAAATGTTCCATGACCCTGTAATCACAATGCTACATCCCTTTATCATCACAAAGTACCATGACCCCTGACATCACAATGTTCCATAAACCCTGTCATCAAAATGCTCCATGACACTTTTCATCCCAAAG
The DNA here is from genome assembly GCF_964341445.2 of Mesoplodon mirus. Classification (NCBI taxonomy): domain Eukaryota; kingdom Metazoa; phylum Chordata; class Mammalia; order Artiodactyla; family Ziphiidae; genus Mesoplodon; species Mesoplodon mirus. Next base: position 142,034 of record NW_028295082.1, on the reverse strand, counting down.
CTCCAAGACCCCTGACATCACAATGTTCTATAACCCCTGCCATCAAAATATTCCATTACACTTTTTATCAAATTGCTGCATGACCCGGTCATCAAAATGCTCCCTGCCCTTCTCATCACAATGCACCAAGCCCTTGTCATCAAAATGCTCCATGACTTGTCATCACAAAGCTCCATGACACTTGGCATCACAATGCTACATGACATTGTCCTCACAATGCTCCATGAACCCTCTCATCACATTGCTCCATGCCCTTGTCATCACAAAGCCCCATGACACTTGTCATCACAATGGTCGATGCCCTTCTCATCACAATGTTCCATGCCCTTTTCATTACAGTCCTGCATGACACATGAATCACAGTGTTCCGTGCCCTTGTCATCACAATGCTCCATGCCCACTCTCCTCACAATAATCCATGAAACATTTCAGACCAATATTCGATACCCTTCTCATCACAATGCTCCATTACCCCTGTCATAACAATGCACCATGACTACCGCCATCACAATGTTCCACGGCCTAATCATCACAAGATTCCATGACACTTCTCATCACAATGCTCAACACCCCTGAAATCACAATGCTCCATTCCCTTGTCATCACATAGCTCCATGACACATGTCATCAGAATGTTCCATGACCTTCTCATGACAATGCTCCATGCCCTTGTCATCACAATGCTCCAAGACCCTTGTAATCACAATGCTCCTTGCCGCTTTTCATCTCAATGCTCCATGAACCCTGTAATCACAATGCACCATGCCCATCATCATACTGCTTCAGGCTATTGTCATCACAGTGAAATCAATATTCTGCATGACCTCTGTCATCATAATGCTCCAAACCCTTGTGATCACAATGTTGCATAACACTTATCATCAAAACACACCATGACGCTCATCATCACAATTATCCATGGTCTTCTTATCACAATGCTCCATGATGTTTGTCATCACAATGCTCCCTGACCCTTGTCATCAGTATGCTCCTTGAACCCTATCATGACAAGGCTCCATGCCGTTTTCATCAAAATGATCCATGACCTTTTCTTCACAATGCTCCACGATCCCTGTAATCACAATGCTCCATGCCCTTGTCATCACAAAACTCCATGACGCATGTCATCAGAATGCTCCATGGCCTTCTCATCACAATGCTCCATGCCCTAGCCATCACAGTGCTCCAAGACTCCTGTAATCACAATGCTCCATGACAATTTTCATCAGAATGCTCCATGAGACTTGTCATCACAAGTCTCCATGGACTTTTCATTACAATGCTCCAGGGCCTTGTCATCACCATGCTCCATTCCCTTGTCATCACAATGCTCCATGACGCCTGTCATCACAATAATCTATGAATATTTTCAGCCCAATGCTCCATGACACTTGTCATCACAATGATCCATGCCCTTGTCATCCCAATGCTCCATGACCCCTGTATTCACAATGCTACGTGACGCTTGTCATCACAGTGCTCCATGACACCTGTCATCACAATGCTCCATGCCTTTGTCAGCAAAATGCTACATGACCCTGTCATTACAATGCTCTATGCGCTTGTCATCACAATACTCCATTACCATTGTCATCACAATCCTCCATGAACTTTGGGATCACATTGCTTCATGCCCTTGCCATCACAATGCTCCATGCTCCTTGAAATCAATATGATCCATGACCTCTGTCATCACAATGCTCCAAACCCTTGTGATCACAATGTTCCATAGCCCTTGTCATCACAACGCTCCATGATGCCTGTCATCACAATACTCCATGAACTTTTCATCACAATGCTCCATGACATTTGTCATCACAATTCTCAATACACTTGTCACCACAATGCTCCCTGACACTTGTCGTCAGAATGCTCCTTGAATCCTGTCACGAAAAGGCTCCATACCTTTTTCATCACAATGCCCCATGCCGTTTTCATCACAATGCTCCATGCCATTGTCATCAAAATACCCCACAAGCTTGTCATCAGAATGCTCCATGACCCTTGTCATCACAATTCTCCATGCACTTTTCAGCACAATGCTCCCTGACACTTGTCATCATAATGTTGCAAGCCATTGTCATCACAATGATCCATGACATTTGGCATCACAATGCTCCATGCCATTGTCATCACAATGGGCCATTACATATGTCATCACAATGCTCCCTGACACTTGTCTTCACAAAACTGCAACACCTGGTCATCACAATGCTCCATGCACTTGTTATCACAATGTTCCATGACCCCTATCATCACAATGCTCCGTGACTCCAGTCATCACAATGCTTCATGACCTTTTTCATCACAATGGTCCATGCGCTCATCATCAACAGTCTCTGTGACTTTTTAACCAAAATGCTCCATTAACTTTTCATCACAATGCTCTTGGACCCTTGTCATCACAATGCTCTATGCCTTTCTCAGCACAATGCACCTTGACGCATGTCATCACAATGCTCCATGGCATTCTCCTCACAACGCTCTTTGCCCTTGTCATCACAGTGCTCCAAGACCCCTATAATCATAATACTCCATGCCCCTTTTCATCAGAATGCTCCATGATACTTGTCACCACAGGTCTCCATGGTCATGTCATCACAATGCTCCAGGACCTTATCATCACAATGCTCCATGAATCCAGTCATCACAATGCTTCATAATATTTGTCATCACAGTGGTCCATGCCCGCGTCATCACCAGGCTCAGTTACATTTGTAACCACAATGCTCCATGAAGGATTCATCACAATGCTCCGTGACAATTGTCATCACAGTGCTCCATGCCTGTGTCAGAAAAATACTCCATGACCATTGTCATCACAATGTGCCACGTGCTATTCATAACAACGGTCCACAAATTTCTCATTTCAATGCTCCATAAAATTTGTAAGCACAATGCTGCATGCCCTTCAAATCACAATGCTCCATTACCCCTATCAAAACAATGCTCCATGACCCCTGTCATCACAATGTTCCACGACCTTGTCATAACAACGCTCCATGACACTTTTCATCACAATGCTCCAAGACCCCATTAATCACAATGCTCCATGCTGTTGTCATCACAAAGCTTCATGACATATGTCGTCAGAATGTTCCATGGCTTTCTCATCAAAATGCTCCATGCCCTTGTCATAACAATGCTCCAAGACCCCTGTAAACACAAAGCTCCATGCCCCTTTTCATCTCAATGCTCCATGACCCATGTCATCACAATACTCCATGAACATTTTCAGCCCAATGCTCCATGACTTTCTCATCACAATGCTCCATGACCAATATCATCACAATGCTCCATGACCAATGTCATAACAACACTCCATGACACCTGACAACACAATGATACGGGACTCTTGTCATCACAATGCTCTATTCCCTAGTCATCACAATGCTCCATGACCCCTGTCATCACAGTACTCCATGAACATATTCAGCCCAATTCTCCATGACGCGTGTCATCACAATGATCCATGCCCTTGTCATCCCAATGCTCCATGACCCCTGTATTCACAATGCTCCATGACGCTTATCATCACAGTGCTCCATGACACCTGTCATCACAATGCCCTATGCCTTTGTCAGCAATATGCTACATGACCTTGTCATTACAATGCTCTAGGCGCTTATTATCACAATACTCCATTACCATTGTCATCACAATCCTCCATGAACCTTGGGATCACATTGCTTCATGCTCTTGTCATCACAGTGCTCCATGCTCCTTGAAATCAAAATGATCCAAGATGTCTGTCATCACAATGCTCCAAACCCTTGTGATCACAATGTTCCATAACACTTGTCATCACAACACTCCATGATGCCTGTCATCACAATACTCCATGCCCTTTTCATCACAATGCTCCATGACCTTTGTCATCACAATTCTCAATACACTTGTCATCACAATGCTCCCTGACACTTGTCGTCAGAATGCTCCTTGAACCCTGTCACGAAAAGGCTCCATGCCTTTTTCATAACAAAGCCCCATGCCATTTTCATCACAATGCTCCATGCCATTGTCATCAAAATACTCCACAAGCTCGTCATCAGAATGCTCCTTGACGCTTGTCATCACAATTCTCCATGCACTTGTCAGCACAATGCTCCCTGACCCTTGTCATCACCATGCTCCAAGCCATTGTCATCACAATGCTCCATTACCTTTGTCATCAGAATCCTCCATGACACTTGGCATCACAATGCTCCATGCCATTGTCATCACAGTGGGCCATTACATATGTCATCACAATACTCCCTGACACCTCTCTTCATAATACTGCATGACCTGGTCATCACAATGCTCCATGCCCTTGTCATCACAATGTGCCATTCCAACTGTCATCAAAATAATCCATGAAACTTATTAGACCAATGCTCCATGCCCTTGTCATCACAATGCTCCAAGACCCCTGTAGTCCCAGTGATCCATGCACCTTTTCATCAGAATGCTCCATGAGACTTGTCATCAAAATTCTCCATGGTCATCTCATCACAATGCTCCAGGACATTGTCATCACCATGCTCCATGCACTTGTCATCACAATGCTCCAAGACCCCTGTAATCACAATGCTCCATGCCCCTTTTCATCAGAATGCTCCATGAGACTTGTCATCACAAGTCTCCATGGTCTTCTCATCACAACGCTCCAGGACCTTGTTATCACCATGCTCCATTCCCTTGTCATCACAATGCTCCATGACCCGTGTCATCACAATACTCTATGAATATATTCAACGAAATGCTCCATGACATTCTCATCACAATGCTCCATGACCAATATCATCACAATGCTCCATGACCACTGTCATCACAACACTCCATGACACCTGACAACACAGTGATCCGGGACACTTGTCATCACAATGCTCCAAGACCCCTGTAATCAGAGTGATCCATGACCCCTGTCATCACAATAATCCATGAACATTTTCAGCCCAATGCTCCATGACCCTTGTCATCACAATGATCCATGCCCTTGTCATCCCAATGCTCCATGACCCCTGTATTCACAATGCTCCGTGATGCTTTTCATCACAGTGCTCCATGACACCTGTCATCACAATGCTCCATGCCGTTGTCAGCAAAATGCTACATGACCTTGTCATCACAATGCTTCACGACCTTGTCATGAAAATTTTCAATGTCCCTTGTCATCATAATGCTCCAAGCCCTAGTCATCACAATGCTCCATTATATTTGTCATCACAATCCTCCATTACATTTGGCATCACAATGCTCCATGCCATTGTCATCGCAATGGACCATGATATATGTCATCACAATGCTCCCAGACAACTGTCTTCACAATACTCCATGACCTTCTCATCACAATGATCCATGCCCTTGTCCTCACAATGCACCATGCCCACTGTCATCACAATAATCTATGAAACTTGTCAGACCAATGCTCCATGCCCCTGTCATCACAATGCTCCATGCCCTTGTCCTCACAATGCTCCATGACCCCTTTCATCACAATGCTCCATGACCCCATTCATCACAATGCTTCATAACGTTTGTCATCACAATGGTCCCTGCCCGCGTCATCACAAGGCTCTGTGACCTTTGTAACCACAATGCTCCATGAACATTTCATCACAATTCTCTGTGACCCTTGTCATCACAATGCTCCATGTCTTTGTCAGAACAAGGCTCCATGACCATTGTCATCACGATGTGCCCCGGGCATTTCTTCACAACGGTCCACAACCTTGTCATTGCAATGCTCCATAAACTTTTTAATCACAATGCTCCATGCACTTCTCATCAAAATGCTCTCTCACCAGTGATATCACAGTGTTCCATCAATAGTCATCACAATACACCCTCACCCCTGTAATCACAATGTTCCATGACCCTGTCATCACACTGCTACATCCGCTTATCATCACAAAGTTCCATGACCCCTGACATCACAATGTTCCATAACACCTGTCATCAAAATGCTCCATGACACTTTTCATCCAAAAGCTCCAAGACCCCTGACATCACAGTGTTCTATAACCCCTACCATAAAAATGTTCCATTACACTTTTCATCAATTTGCTGCATGACACGGTCATCAAAATGCTCCCTTCCCTTCTCATCACAATGCACCATGCCCTTGTCATCAAAATGCTCCATGACTTGTCATCACAAAGCTCCATGACCCTTGGCATCACAATGCTCCATGTCATTGTCATCACAATGCTCCATGAACCCTCTCATAACTTTGCTCAATGCCCTTGTCATCACAAAGCTCCATGACACTTGTCATCACAATGCTCGATGCCCTTCTCATCACAATGCTCCAGGCACTTGTCATTACAATCCAGCATGACCCATGTATCATAGTGTTCCGTACCCTTGTCATCACAATGCTCCATGGCCACTCTCATCACAATAATCCATGAAATATTTCAGACCAATGTTCCATGCCATTCTCAACCCAATTCTCCATTACCTCTGTCATAACAATGCACCATGACCCCTGCCATCACAATGTTCCACGGCCTAGTCATCACAAGGTTCCATGACACTTGTCATCACAATGCTGAAGGCCCCTGTAATCACAATGCTCCATGCCCTTGTCATCACAAAGCTCCATGACGCATGTCATCAGAATGTTCCATGGCCTTCTCATCACAATGCTCCATGACCTTGTCATCACAATGCTCCAAGACCCCTGTAAACACAATGCTCCATGCCCCTTTTCATCTCAATGCTCCATGAACCCTGTCATCACAATGCACCATGCCCATCATCATAATGCTTCAGGCTATTGTCATCACAATGAAATCAATAATCTCCATGAACTCTGTCATCATAATGCTCCAAACCCTTGTGATCACAATGTTCCATAACACTTATCATCACAACACCTCATGACGCTCATCATCACAATTATCCATGGCCTTCTCATCACAATGCTTCATGATCTTTGTCATCACAATGTTCAATACACTTGTCATCAAAATGCTCCCTGACTCTTGTCATCAGTATGCTCCTTAAACCCTGTCATGACAAGGCTCCATGCCTTTTTCATCACAATAATCCTTGCCCTTTTCATCACAATGCTCCAAGATCCCTGTAATCACAATGCTCCATGCCCTTGTCATCACAAAGCTCCATGACGCATGTCATCAGAATGCTTCATGGCCTTCTCATCACAATGCTCCATGTCATTGTCATCACAGTGCTCCATGAACACTCTCATCACATTGCTCCATGCACTTATCTTCACAAAGCTCCATGACACATGTCATCAGAATGCTCCATGGCCTTCTCATCACAATGCTCCATGCCCTTGCCATCACAATGCTCCATTACCCCTCTCATAACAATGCTCCATGACCCCTGCCATCACGATATTCCATGACCTTGTCATCACAAGCCTCGATCACCCTTCTCATCACACTGCTCCAAGAACCCTGTAATCACAATGCTCTATGCCCCTTTTCATTTCAATGATCCATGAATCCTGTCATCACAATGCACCATGCCCATCATCATAATGCTTCATGCTATTGTCATCACAATGAAATCAAAATGCTCCATGACCTCTGTCATAACAATGCTCAAAACCCTTGTGATCACAATATTCTATAACACTTGTCATCACAATGACCCATGACGCTCGTCATCACAGTTATCCATGGTCTTCTCATCAGAAGGTTCCATGACCTTTGTCATCACAATGCTCAATACACTTGTCTTCAAAATTCTCCCTGACACTTGTTTTATGTAAGCTCCTTGAAACCTGTCATGACAAGGCTCCATGCATTTTTCATCACAATGATCCATGCCCTTTTCATCACAGTGCTTCAAGACCACTGTAATCACAATGCTCCATGCCTTTCTCATCACAAAGCTCAATGACACATGTCATCAGAATGCTCCTTGGCCTTCTGCTCACAATGCTCCATGCCCTTGTCATCACAATGCTCCATGCCCTTGTCATCACAAAGCTCAATGACACATGTCATCAGAATGCTCCTTGGCCTTCTGCTCACAATGCTCCATGCCCCTTTCCATCAGTATGCTCCATGAGACTTGTCATCACAAGGCTCCATGGTTTTGTCATCACAATGCTCCAGGACCTTGTCATCACAATGCTTCACGACCTTGTCATGAAAATTTTCAATGCCCCTTGTCATCATAATGCTCCAAGCCCTAGTCATCACAATGCTCCATTATATTTGTCATCACAATTCTCCATTACATTTGGCATCACAATGCTCCATGCCCTTGTCATCACAATGCACCATGCCCACTGTCATCACAATAATCTTTGAAATTTGTCAAACCAATGCTCCATGCCACTGTCATCACAGTGCTCCATGCCCTTGTCATAACAATGCTCCAAGACCCCTGTAATCACAATGCTCCATGCCCCTTTTCAACAGAATGCTCCATGAGACTTCTCATCCAAAGCCTCCATGGTCTTCTCATCACAATGCTCTAGGACTTGTCATCACCATGCTACATTCCCTTGTCATCGCAATGCTCCATGACCAATATCATCACAATACTCCATGACCACTGTCATCTCAACACTCCATGACACCTGACAACACAATGATCCGGGACTCTTGTCATCACAATGCTCCAAGACCCCTGTAATCACAATACTCCATGCCCTTGTCATCACAAAGCTCAATGACACATGTAATCAGAATGTTCCATGGCCTTTTCATCAAATGCTCCATGCCTTTGTCATCACAATGCACCATGCACTTGTCAGCACAATGCTCACTGACCCTTGTCATCACAGTGCTCCAAGCCATTGTCATCACAATGCTCCATTACCTTTGTCATCAGAATCCTCCATGAAACTTGGCATCACAATGCTCCATGCCATTGTCATCACAATGGGCCATTACATATATCATGACTGTGCTCCCTGACAACTCTCTTCACAATAGAGCAAGACCTGGTCATCACAATTCTTCACACTCTTGTCATCACAATGCTCCATGACCCCTGCCATCACAATGTTCCACGGCCTTGTCCTCACAATGCTCCATGACCCTTGTCATCACAATGCTCCAAGACCCCTGTAATCACCATGCTCCATGCCCTTGTCATCACAAAGCTCCATGACACACGTCATCAGAATGTTCCATGGCCTTCTCAGCAAAAAGCTCCATGTCCTTGTCATCCCAATTCACCATGTCCAATGTCATCACAATAGTCTATGAAACTTGTCAGACCAATGCTCGATGCCCCTGTCATCACAATGCTCAATGCCCTTGTCATCAAAATGCTCCATGACCCCTGTCGTCACAATGCTCCGTGACTCCAGTCATCACAATGCTTCATAACGTTTGTCATCCGAACAGTCCATACCCGCGTCATCACAAGGCTCTGTGACCTTTGTAACCACAATGCTCCATGAACTTTTCATCACAATGTTCCGTGACCCTTGTCATCACAATGCTCCATGCCTTTGTCAGAACAATGCTCCATGACCCTTGTCATCACAATGTGCCATGCGCTTTTCATCACAATGATCCACAACATTGTCATCGCTATGCTAAATAAACCATGTAAACAAAATGCTCCATGAACTTCTCATCCAAATCTTCTCTCACATGATATATCACAATGTTCCATCACTAGTCATCAGAATCCTCCCTCACCCCTGTTATCACAATGTTCCATGACCCCTCTCAACACAATGCTACATCCCCTTATCATCACAATGTTCCATGACCCATGACATCACAATGTTCCATAACCACTGTCATCAAAATGCTCCATGACACTTTTCATCCCAAAGCTCCATGACCCTTGGCATCACAATGTTCTATAACTCCTGTCATCAAAATGTTCCATTACATTTTTCATCAAATTTCTGCATGACCCAGTCATCAAAATGCTCCCTGCCTTTCTCATCACAATGCACCACACACTTGGCATCAAAATGCTCCATGACCTTTGTCTTCACAAATCTCCATGGCACTTGGAATCACAATGCTCCATGTCATTGTCATCACAATGCTCCATGAACCCTCTCATCACATTGCTCCATGCCCTTGTCTTCACAAAGCTCCATTGCGCTTGTCATCGCAATGCTCGATGCCCTTCTCATCACAATGCTCCATGCCCTTGTCATTTCAGTCCTGCATGACCCATGTATCACAGTGTTCCATTCCCTTGTCATCCGAAAGCTCCATGCCCACTCTCCTCACAATAATCCATGAAATATTTCAGACCAATGGTAAATGCCATTCTCCTCACAATGCTCCATTACCTCTGTCATAACATTGATCCATGACCCTTGCCATCACAATATTCCACGGCCTTGTTATCACAAGGCTCCATGACACTTTTCATCACAATGCTCCAAGACCCCTGTAATCACAATGCTCAATGCCCTTGTCAGCACAAAGCTCCTTGACACATGACATCAAAATGTTCCATGGCCTTCTCATCACAATGCTCCATGCACTTGTCATGACAATGCTTCAAGACCCCTGTAATCACAATCCTCCATGCTACTTTTCATCTCAATGCACCTTGAAGCCTGTCATCAAAATGCACCATGCCCATCATCATAATGCTTCAGGCTATTGTCATCACAGTGAAATCAAAATTATCCATGACCACTGTCATCGTAATGCTCCAAACCCTTGTGATCACAATGTTTTATAACACTAATCATCACAACACCCTCTGACGCTCATCATCACAATTATCCATGGTCTTCTCATCACAATGCTCGATGACCTTTGTCATCACAATTCTCAATACACTTGTCATCACAATGCTCCCTGACACTTGTCGTCAGTATGCTCCTTGAACCCTGTCATGACAAGACTCCATGCCTTTTCATCGCAATGATCCATGCCCGATTCATCACAGTGCTCCCAGACCCCTAATCACAATGCTCCGTGCCCTTGTCATCACAAAGCACCATAACACATGTCATCAGAATGTTCCATGGCCTTCTCATCAAAATGCTCCATGCCCTTGTCATCAAAATGCTCCCAGACCCCTGTAATCACAATGCTCAATGTCCCTTTTCATCTCAATGCTCCATGAACCCTGTCATCACAATGCATCATGCCCATCATCATAATGCTTTCAGCTATTGCCAGCACAATGAAATCAAAATTCTCCATGACCTCTGTCATCACAATGCTCCATGACCCCTGTCATCACAATACTCCATGAACATTTTCAGCCCACTGCTCCATGACACTTGTCATCACAATCATCCATGCCCTTGTCATCCCAATTCTCCATGACCCCTGTATTCACAATGCTCTGTGACGCTTGTCATTACTGTGCTCCATGACACCTGTCATCACAATGCTTCATGCCTTTGTCAGCAAAATGCTACATGACCTTGTCATTACAATGCTCTATGCGCTTGTCATCACAATAATCCATTACCATTGTCATCACAATCCTCCATGAACCTTGGGATCCCATTGCTTCATGCCCTTGTCATCACAATGCTCCATGATCCTTGAAATCAAAATGATCCATGACCTCTGTCATCACAATGCTCCAAACCCTTGTGATCACAATGTTCCATAACACTTGTCATCACAATGCTCCATGATGCCTGTCATCACAATACTCCATGCCCTTTTCATCAAAATGCTCCATGACCTTTGTCATCACAATGCTCAATACACTTGTCATCACCATGCTCCCTGACACTTGTCGTCAGACTGCTCCTTGAAACCTGTCACGAAAAGGCTCCATGCCTTTTTCATCACTATGCCCCATGCCATTTTCATAACAATGCTCCATGCCATTTTCATCAAAATACTCCACAAGCTTGTCATCAGAATGCTCCATGACCCTTGTTATCACAATTCTCCATGCACTTGTCAGCACAATGCTCCCTGAACCTTGTCATCACAATGCTCTAAGCCATTGTCATCACAATGCTCTATTACATTTATCATCAGAATCCTCCATGACACTTGGCATCACAATGCTCCATGCCATTGTCTTCACGATGGGTCATTACATATGTATTCACAGTGCTCCCTGAGACCTCTCTTCACAATACTGCAAGACCTGGTCATCACAATTCTCCATGCCCTTGTCATCACAATGTGCCATTCCAACTGTCATCAAAATACTCCATGGAACTTATTAGAACAATGCTCCATGCCCTTCTCATCACAATGCTCCATGCCCTTTTTATCACAATGTTCCATGACCCCTGTCATCACAATGCTCCGTGACTCCAGTCATCACAATGGCCCATGACCTTTGTCATCACAATGGTCCATGCCGTCATTATCAACAGTCTCTGTGTCCAATTTAACCACAATGATCCATGAACATTTCATCATAATGCTCTTTGACCCTTGTCATCACAATGCTCTATGCCTTTCTTATCACAATGCTCCATGCCCTTCTCATCACAATGCTCCATGACCCCTGTCATCAAAATGCTCCGTGACTCCAGTCATCACAATTCTTCATAACATTTGTCATCACAGTGGTCAATGCCCACGTCATCACAAGGCTCTGTTACCTTTGTAACCACAATGCTCCATGAAATTTTCATCACAATGCTCCATGACTCCTGTCATCACAATGCTCCATGCCTTTGTCAGAAAAATGCACCATGACCTTTGTCATCACAATGGGTCACGCGAATTTCATCCCAACGGTCCAGAAATTTGTCATCGCAATGCTCCATAAAACTTGTAATCACAATGCTCCATGCCCTTCTCATCACAATGCTCCATTACACCTGTCATAACAATGCTCCATGACCCCTGCCATCACAATGTTCCACGGCCTTGTCATCACAAGGCTCCATGACACTTTTAATCACAATGCTCCAAGACCCCTGTAATCAAAATGCTCCTTGCCCTTGCCATCACAAAGCTCCATGACACATGTCATCAGAATATTCCATGGCCTTCTCATCAAAATGCTCCATGCCCTTGTCATCACAATGCTCCCAGACCCCTGTAATCACAGTGCTCCATGCCCCTTTTCCTATCAATGGTCCATGAACCCTGACATCACAGTGCATCATGCCCATCATCATAATGTTTCTGGCTATTTTCAGCACAATGAAATCAAAATTCTATATGACCTCTGTCATCTCAATGCTCCATGACCCAAAGCACCACAATACTCCATGAACATTTTCATCACAATGCTCCATGACACTTGTCATCACAATGATCCATGCCCTTCTCATCCCAATGCTCCATGACCCCTGTATTCACAATGCTCCGTGACAATTGTCATCAGAGTTCTCCATGCCACCTGTCATCACAATGCTCCATGACTTTGTCAGCAAAATGCAACATGACCTTCTCATTACAATGCTCTATGTGCTTGTCATCACAATACTCCATTTCCATTGTCATCACAATCCTCCATGAAACTTTTGATCACATTGCTTCATGCCTTTGTCATCACAATGCTCCATGCTCCCTGAAATCAAAATGATCCATGACCTCTGTCATCACAATGCTCCAAAACCTTGTGATCACAATGTTCCATAACACTTGTCATCACAACGCTCCATGATGCCTGTCATCACAATACTCCATGCCCTTTTCATCACAATGCACCATGACCTTTGTTATCACAATTCTCAATACACTTGTGATCACAGTGCTCCCTGACACTTGTCGTCACAATGCTCCTTGAACCCTGTCACCAAAGGCTCGATGACATTTTCATCACAAGGCCCCATGCCGTTTTCATCAAACTGATCGATGTCATTGTCATCAAAATACTCCACAAGTTTGTCATCAGAATGTTCCATGACCCTTGTCATCATAATTCACCATGCACTTGCCAGCAAAATGCTCCCTGACCCTTGTCATCACAATGCTCCAAGCCATTGTCATCACAATGCTCCATTACCTTTGTCATCACAATCCTCCATGACACTTGGCATCACAATGCTCCATGCCATTGTCATCACAATGGGCCATTACATATGTCATCACAATGCTCCCTGACACCTATCTTCACAATAATGCATGACCTGGCCATCACAATGCTCCATGCCCTTGTCATCACAATGCTCCATGCCCTTCTTTTCACAATGCTCCATGACCCCTGTCATCAAAATGTTCCGTGACTACAGTCATCAAAATGCTTCATGACCTTTGTCATCACAATGGTCCATGCCCTCATCATCAACAGTCTCTGTGACATTTTTAACCACAATGCTCCATGAACTTTTCATCACAATTCTCTTTCACCCTTGTAATCGCAATGCTCTATGCCTTTCTCAGCACAATGCTCCATGACCATTGTCATCACAATGCTCCATGCGCTTGTCAGCACAATGCTCCATGACACATGTCATCACAATGCTCCATGCACTTGTCATCACAGTACTCCATGACGCCAGTCATCACAATGCTCCGTGACTCCAGTCAACACAATGCTTCATAAGATATGTCATCACAATTGTCCATGCCCGCGTCATCACAAGGCTCTGTGACTTTTGTAACCACAATGCTCCATGAACTTTTCATCACAGTGCTCCGTGACACTTGTCATCACAATGCTCCATGCCTTTGTCAGAAAAATGCTCCATGACACTTGTCATCACAATGAGCCATGCGCTTTTCATCACAACCGTCCACATATTTGTCATAGCAATGCTCCATAAACCCAGTAATCACAATGCTCTATGCCCCTTTTCATCTCAATGAACCATGAACCCTGTCATCACAATGCACATTGCCCTTCATCATAATGCTTCATGCTATTGCCATCACAATGAATTCAAAATGCTCCATGATCTCTGTCATAACAATGCTCCAAACCCTTGGGATCATAATATTCCATAACACTTGTCATCACAGTGCCCCATGACACTCGTCATCACAACTATCCATGGTCTTCGCATCACAATGCTCCATGACATTTGTCATCACAATGCTCAATACACTTGTCATCAAAATGCTCCCTGACACTTGTTGTCTGTATGCTCCTTGAACCCTGTCATGACAAGGCTCCATGCCGTTTTCATCACAATGATCCATTCCATTTTCATCACAATGCTCCAAGACCCCTTTAAACACAATGCTCCATGCCCTGGTCTTCACAAAGCTCAATGAAACATGTCTTCAGATTGCTCCTTGGCCTTCTCCTCACAATGTTCCATGCCCATGTCATCACAATGTTCCAAGAACCCTGTAATCACAATGGTCCATGCCCCTTTTCATCAGTATGCTCCATGAGATTTGTCCTCACAAGTCTCTATGGATTTCTCATCACAATGCTCCAGCACCTTGTCATCACAATGCTTAACGACCTTGCAATGAAAATTCTCAATGGCCCTTGTCATCATAATGCTCCAAGCCCTAGTCATCACAATGCTCCATTTTATTTGTCATCAAAATCCTCCATTACATTTGGCATCACAATGCTCCCTGCCACTGTCATTGCATTGAACCATGACATATGTCAACACAATGCTCCATGACACCTGTCTTCACAATACTCCACGACCTTCTCATCACAAGGATCCGTGCCCTTGTCATCACAATGCACCATGTCCACTGTCATCACAATAATCTATGAAATTTGTCAGACCAATAGTCCATGCCCCTGTCACGACAATGATCCATGCCCTTGTCATCACAATGCTCCATGAGCCCTGTCACCACAATGCTCCATGCCCTTGTCATCACAATGCTCCATGACCCCTGTCATCACAATGCTCCGTGACTCCAGTCATCACAATGCTTCATAACATTTGTCATCACAGTGGTCCATGCCCGCATCAGCAAAAGGCTCTGTGACCTTTATAACCACAATGCTCCATGAACTTTTCATCACAATGCTCCGTGACCTTTGTCATCAACATGCTCCATGCCTTAGTCAGAAAAATGCTCCTTCACCCTTGTCATCACAATGTGCTACGCGCTTTTCATCACAACGGTCCACAAATTTGTCATGGTAATGCTCCATAAACCTTGTAATCACAATGCTCGATGCCCTTCTCATCACAATGCTCCATTACCCCTGTCATAACAATGCTCCATGACCCCTGCCATCACAATATTCCACAGCCTTGTCATCACAAGGCTCCATGACACTTGTCATCACAATGCTCCAAGACACCTGTAATCACAATGTTCCATGCTCTTGTCATCACAAAGCTCCATGACACATGCCATCAGAATGTTCCATGGCCTCCTCATCAAAATGTTCCATGCCCTTGTCATCACAGTGCTCCAAGACCCCTGTAATCACAATGCTCCATTCCCCTTTTCATCTCAATGCTCCATGAACCCTGTCATCACAATGCACCATGCCCATCATCATAATGCTTCCGGCTATTGTCAGCACAATGAAATCAAAATGCTCCATGACCTCTGTCATCACAATACTCCATGAACATTTTCAGCCCAATGCTCCATGACCATTGTCATCACAATGATCCATGCCCTTATCATCCCAATGCTCCATGACCCCTGTATTCACAATGCTCCATGATGCTTTTCATCACAGTGCTCCATGACACATGTCATCACAATGCTCCATGACTTTGTCAGCAAAATGCTATATGACCTTGTCATTACAATGCTCTATGCACTTGTCATCACAATACTCCATTACCATTGTCATCACAATCCTCCATGAACCTTGGTATCACATTGCTTCATGCCCTTGTAATCACAATGCTCCATGCTCCTTGAAATCAAAATGACCCATGACCTCTGTCATCACAATGCGCCAAACCCTTGTGATCACAATGTTCCATAACACTTGTCATCAAAACGCTCCATGATGCCTGTCATCAGCATACTCCATGCACTTCTCATCACAATTCTCCATGACCTTTGTCATCACAATTCTCAATACAATTGTCATCACAATGCTCCCTGACACTTGTCGTCAGAATGCTCCTTGAAACCTGTCATGAAAAGGCTCCATGCCTTTTTCAACACAATGCCCTATGCCGTTTTCATCACAGTGCTCCACGCCACTGTCATCAAAATTCTCCACAAGCTTGTCATGAAAATGCTCCATGACCCTTGTCATCAAAATTCTCCATGCACTTGTCAGCACAATGCTCCCTGACCCTTGTCATCTCAATGCTCCAAGCCATTATCATCACAATGCACCATTACCTTTGCCATCAGAATACTCCATGACACTTGGCATCACAATGTTCCATGCCATTGTCATCACAATGGGCCATTACATATGTCAACACAATGCTCCCTGACACAAGTCTTAACAACACTGCATGACCTGGTCATCACAATGCTCCATGCCCTTGTCACCACAATGCATCATTCCAACAGTCATCGCAATAATCCATGAAACTTATTAGACCAATGCTCCATGCCCTTGTCATCACAATGCTCCATGACCCTTGTCATCAGAATGCTCCATAAACTTTTCATCACAATGCTCTTTGATTCTTGTCATCAAAAATCTCTATGCCTTTCTCAGCATGATGCTCCATGACACATGTCATCAAAATGCACCATGCGCTTGTCATCACAGTGCTTCCCAATCTTGTCATCACAATGCTCCATGCACTTCTCATCAAAATGCTCTCTCACCACAGATATCACAATGTTACATCACTATTCGTCACAATACTCCCTCACCCCAGTTATCACAGTGTTCCATGACTCCTGTCATCAAAATGCTACATGCACTTATCATCACAATGTTCAATGACCCCTGATATCACAATGCTCCATAACCCCTGTCATCAAAATGTTTCATGACCCTTTTCATCAGATTGCTCCATGACCCTGTCATCACAAGGCTCCCTGCCCTTCTCATCACAATGCACAACGCACTTGTCATCAAAATGCTCTATGACCTTTGTCATCAGAAAGATCCATGACCCTTGGCATCACAATGCTCCATGTCATTGTCATCACAGTGCTCCATGAACGCTCTCATCAAATTGCTACATGCCCTTGTCATCACAAAGCTCCATGACACATGTCATCAGAATGCTCCATGGCCTTCTCATCACAATGCTCTATGCGCTTGCCATCACAATGCTTCATTACCCCTGTCATAACAATCCTCCATGACACCTGCCATCACGATGTTCCGTGGCCTTTTCATCACAAGGCTCCATGACCCTTCTCATCACAATGCTCAAAGACCCCTGTAATCACAATGCTCCATGCCCCTTTTCATCTCAATGATCCATGAACCCTGTCATCACAATGCACCATGCCCATCATCATAATGCTTCATGCTATTGTCATCACAATGAAATCAGAATTCTCCATGACCTCTGTCATAACAATGCTCCAAACCCTTGTGATCACAATATTCCATAACACTTGTCATCACAGTGCCCCATGACACTCATCATCACAATTATCCATGGTCTTCTCATCACAATGCTCCATGACCTTTGTCATCACAATGCTCAATACACTTGTCATCAAAATGCTCCCTGACACTTGTTGTCTGTATGCTCCTTGAACCCTGTCATGACAAGTCTCCATGCCTTTTTCATCAGAATGATCCATGCCCTTTTCCTCACAATGCTCCAAGACCCCTTTAAACACAATGCTCCATGCCCTTGTCATCACAAATCTCAATGAAACATGTCTTCAGAATGTTCCTTGGCCTTCTCCTCACAATGCTCCATGCCCATGTCATCACAAAGTTCCAAGACCCCTGTAATCACAATGGTCCATGCCCCTTTTCATCAGTATGCTCCAAGAGATTTGTACTCACAAGTCTCTATGGATTTCTCATCACAATGCTCCAGGACCTTGTCTTCACAATGCTTCACGACATTGTCATGAAAATTCTCAATGGCCCTTGTCATCATAATGCTCCAAGCCCTAGTCATCACAATGCTCCATTATATTTGTCATCCAAATCCTCCATTACATTTGGCATCACAATGCTCCCTGCCATTGTCATTGCAATGGACCATGACATATGTCAACACAATGCTCCCTGACACATGTCTTCACAATATTCCATGACCTTCTCATCACAATGATCCATGCCCTTGTCATCACAATGCACCATGTCCAATGTCATCACAATAATCTATGAAACTTGTCAGACCAATGCTCCTTGCCCCTGTCACCACAATGCTCCATGCCCTTGTCATCACAATGCTCCATGACCACTGTCATCACAATGCTCCGTGACTCCAATCATCACAATGCTTCATAACATTTGTCATCACAATGGTCCATGTCCGCATCATTACAAGGCACTGTGACCTTTATAACCACAATGCTCAATGAACTTTTCATCACAATGCTCTGTGACCCTTGTCATCAAAATGCTCCATGCGTTTGTCAGAAAAATGCTCCATGACCCTTGTCATCACAATGTGCTACGCGCTTTTCATCACAACGGTCCACAAATTTGTCATGGTAATGCTCCATAAACCTTGTAATCACAATGCTCCATGCCCTTCTCATCACAATGCTTCATTACCCCTGTCATAACAATGCTCCATGACCCCTGCAATCACAATAATCCACGGCCTTGTCATCACAAGGCTCCATGACACTTGTCATCACAATGCACCAAGACACCTGTAATCACAATGCTCCATGTCCTTGTCATCACAAAGCTCCATGACACATGCCATCAGAATGTTCCATGTCCTTCTCATCAAAATGCTCCATGCCCTTGTTATCACAGTGCTCCAAAACCCCTGTAAACACAATGCTCCATGCCCCTTTTCATCTCAATGCTCCATGAACCCTGTCATCACAATGCACCATGCCCATCATCATAAAGCTTCTGGCTATTGTCAGCACAATGAAATCAAAATTCTCCATGACCTCTGTCATCACAATACTCCATGAATATTTTAAGCCCAATGCTCCATGACCCTTTTCATCACAATCATCCATGCCCTTGTCATCCCAATGCTCCATGACCCCTGTATTCTCAAAGCTCCGTGACGCTTGTCATCACAGTGCTCCATGACGCATATCATCACAATGCTCCATGACTTTGTTAGCAAAATGCTACATGACCTTGTCATTACAATGCTCTATGCACTTGTCATCACAATACTCCATTACCATTGTCATCACAATCCTCCATTAACCTTGGGATCACATTGCTTCATGCCATTGTAATTAAAATGTTCCATGCTCCTTGAAATCAAAATGATCCGTGACTTCTGTCATCACAATGCTCCAAACGCTTGTGATAAAAATGTTCCATAATACTTGTCACCACAACGCTCCATGATACCTGTCATCACAATACTCCATGCACTTTTCATCACAATGCTCCATGACCTTTGTCATCACAATTCTCAATACACTTGTCATCACAATGCTCCCTGAAATTTGTCATCAGAATGCTCCTTGAAACCTGTCACGAAAAGGCTCCATGCCATTTTCATCACAAGGCCCCATGCCGTTTTCATCACAATGCTCCGTGCACTTCTCATCAAAATGCTCTGTCACCAATGATATCAAAATGTTACATCACTATTCGTCACTATATTCCCTCACCCCTGTCATCAAAATGTGCCATGACTCCTGTCATCACAATGCTACATGCACTTATCATCACAATGTTTGATGACCACTGGCATCACAATGTTCCATAACCCCTATCATCAAAATGTTCCATGACACTTTTCATCAAATTGCTCCATGACCCTGTCATCACAATGCTCCATGTCATTGTCATCACAGTGCTCCATGAAGGTTCTCATTATATTGCTCCATGTCATTGTCTTCACAAACCTCCATGACACATGTTATCAGAATGCTGCATGGCCTTCTCGTCACAATGCTCCATGCCCTTGCCATCACAATGCTCCATTACCGCTCTCATAACAATGCTCCATGAACCCTGATATCACGATGTTCCATGGCCTTGTTATCACAAGGCTCCATGACCCTTCTCATCACAATGCTCCAAGAACCATGTAATCACAATGCTCCATGCCCGTTTTCATCTCAATGATCCATGAACCCTGTCATCACAATGCACCATGCCCATCATCATAATGCTTCATGCTATTGTCATCACAATGAAATCAAAATGCTCCATGACCTCTGGCATAACAATGCTCCCAACCCATGTGATCACAATATTCCATAACACTTGTCATCACAGTGCCCCATGACACTCGTCATCACAATTATCCATGGTCTTCTCATCACAATGCTCCATGAACTTTTTCATCACAATGATCAATACACTTGTCATCAATATGCTCCGTGACACTTGTTGTCTGTATGCTCCTTGAATCCTTTCATGACAAGTCTCCATGCCTTTTTCATCACAGTGATCCATGCACTTTTCATCAAAATGCTCCATGACCCCTGACATCACAGTGTTCCATAACCCCTGTCATCAAAATGTTTCATGACCCTTTTTAACAAATTGCTCCATGACCCTGTCATCACAATGCTCCCTGCACTTCTCATCACAATGCACAACGCACTTGTCATCAAAATGCTCCATGACATTTGACATCACAAAGATCCATGACACTTGGCATCACAGTGCTCCATGTCATTGTCATCACAATGCTCCATGAACACTCTCATCACATTGCTCCATGCCCTTGTGATCACAAAGCTCCATGACACATGTCATCAGAATGCTCCATGGCCTTCTCATCACAATGCTCTATGCGCTTGCCATCACAATGCTCCATTACCCCTGTCATAACAATGCTCCATGACACCTGCCATCACGATGTTCCGTGGCCTTGTCATCACAAGGCTCCATGCCCCTTCTCATCACAATGCTCCAAGACCCCTGTAATCACAATGCTCTATGCCCCTTTTCATCTCAATGATCCATGAACCCTGTCATCACAATGCACCATGCCCATCATCATAATGCTTCATGCTATTGTCATCACAATGAAATGAAAATGCTCCATGACCTCTGACATAACAATGCTCCAAAACCTTGTGATCACAATATTCCATAACACTTGTCATCACAGTGCCCCATGACACTCATCATCACAATTATCCATGGTCTTCTCATCACAATGCTCCATGACCATTGTCATCACCATGCTCAATACACTTGTCATCAAAATGCTCCCTGACACTTGTGGTCTGTATGCTCCTTGAACCCTGTCATGACAAGGCTCCATGACTTTTTCATCACAATGATCCATGCCCTTTTCCTCATAATGCTCCAAGACCCCTTTAAACACAATGCTCCATGCCCTTGTCATCACAAAGTTCCAACACCCCTGTAATCACAATGGTCCATGCCCCTTTTCATCAGTATGCTCCATGAGATTTGTCATCACAAGTCTCTATGGATTTCTCATCACAATGCTCCAGGATATTGTCATCACAATGCTGCACGACCATGTTCTGAAAATTCTCAATGGCCCTTGTCTTCATAATGCTCCAAGCCCTAGTCATCACAATGCTCCATTATATTTGTCATCAAAATCCTCCGTTACATTTGGCATTACAATGCTCCCTGCCTTTGTCATTGCAATGGAAAATGACGTATGTCATCACAATGCTCCCTGACACCTGTCTTCACAATACTCCATGACCTTCTCATCACAATGATCCATGCCCTTTTCATCAAAATGCACCATGTCCACTCTCATCACAATAATCTATGAAATTTGTCAGAACAATGCTCCATGCCCCTGTCACCACAACGCTCCATGCCCTTTTCATCACAATGCTCCATGACCACTGTCATCACAATGCTCCATGACTCCAGTCATCACAATGCTTCATAACATTTGTCATCACAATGGTCCATGCCCACGTCATCACAAGGCTCTGTGACCTTTGTAACCACAATGCACCATGAACAGTTCATCACAATGCTCTGTGACCCTTGTCATCAAAATGCTCCATGCCTTTGTCAGAAAAATGCTCCTTGACCCTTGTCATCACAATGTGCTACGCGCATTTCATCACAACGGTCCACAAATTTGTCATGGTAATGCTCCATAAACATTGTAATCACAATGCTCCATGCCCTTCTCATCACAATGCACCATTACCCCTGTCATAACAATGCTCCATGACCCCTGCCATCACAATATTCCACGGCCTTGTCATCACAAGGCTCCATGACACTTGTCATCAGAATGCTCCAAGACCCCTTTAATCAGAATGCTCCATGCCCTTTTCATCACAAAGCTCCATGACACATGCCATCAGAATGTTCCATGTCCTTCTCATCAAAATGCTCCATGCCCTTGTCATCACAGTGCTCCAAGACCCCTGTAATCACAATGCTCCATGCCCCTTTTCATCTCAATGCTCCATGAACCCTGTCATCACAATGCACCATGCCCATCATCATAATGCTTCCGGCTATTGTCAGCACAATGAAATCAATATTCTCCATGACCTCTGTCATCACAATGCTCCATGACACCTGTCATCACAATGATCCATGAACATTTTCAGCCCAATGCTCCATGACCCTTGTCATCACAATGATCCATGCCCTTGTCATCCCAGTGCTCCAAGACGTCTGTATTCACAATGCTCCGTGACGCTTGTCATCACAGTGCTCCATGACACCTGTCATCAGAATGCTCCATGCCCTTGTCATCCCAATGCTCCATGACCCCTGTATTCACAGTGCTCGGTGACGCTTGTCATCACAGTGCTTCATGACGCCTGTCATCACAATGCTCCTTGCCTTTTTCATCACAGTACTCCATGACCCCTGTCATCACAATGCTCCATGACTCCAGTCACCACAATGCTTCATAACATTTGTCATCACAATTGTCCATGCCCACGTCATCACAAGGCTTTGTGACCTTTGTAACCACAATGTTCCATGAACTTTTCATCACAGTGCTCCGTGATCCTTGTCATCACAATGTTCCATGCCTTTGTCAGAAAAATGCTCCATGACCCTTGTCATCACAATGTGCCACGTGCTTTTCATCACAACTGTCCACAGAGTTGTCATAGCAATGTTCCATAAACCTTGTAATCTCAATGCTCAATGCCCTTCTCATCACAATGCTCCATGACCCCTGTCATCACAATGATCCACGGCCTTGTCATCACAAGGCTCCATGACACTTGTCATCACAATGCTCCAAGACACCTGTAATCACAATGCTCCATGCCCTTGTCATCACAAAGCTCCATGACACATGTCATCACAATGTTCGATGGCCTTCTCATCATAATGCTCCATGCCCTTGTCATTACAGTGCTCCAAGACCCCTGTAATCACAATGATCCATGCCCCTTTTCATCTCAATGCTCCATGAACCCTGTCATCACACTGCATCATACCCTTCATCATAATGCTTCCGGCTATTGTCAGCACAATGAAATCAAAATTCTCCATGACCTCTGTCATCACAATGCTCCATGACCCCTGTCATCAAAACACTACATGAACATTTGCAGCCCAATGCACCATGACCCTTGTCATCACAATGATCCATGCCCTTGGCATCCCAATGCTCCATGACCCATGTATTCACAATGCTCCGTGACGCTTGTCATCACAGTGCTCCATGACACCTGTCATCACAATGTTCCATGCCTTTGTCAGCAAAATACTACCTGACCTTGTCATTGCAATGCTCTATGCGCTTGTCATCACAATACTCCATTCCCATTGTCATCACAGTCCTCCATGAACCTTGGGATCACATTGCTTCATGCCCTTGTCATCACAATGCTCCATGCCTTTTTCAGCAAAATGCTACATGACTTTGTCATTACCATGCTCAATGCGCTTGTCATCACAATACTCCATTACCATTGTCATCACAATCCTCCATGAATCTTGGGATCACATTGCTACATGCCGTTGTCATTACAATGCTCCATGCTCCTTGAAATCAAAATGATCCATGACCTCTGTCATCACAATGCTCCAAAACCTTGTGATCAAAATGTTCCATAACACTTGTCATCCCAACGCTCCATGATGCCTGTCATCACAATACCCCATGCACATTTCATCACAATGCTCCACGACCTTTGTCATCACAATTCTCAATACACTTGTCGTCACAATTCTCCCTGACACTTGTCGTCAGAATGCTCCTTGAACCCTGTCACGAAAAGGCTCCATGCCTTTTTCAACACAATGCCCCATGCCGATTTCATCACAATACTCAACGCCACTGTCAGGAAAAAACTCCACAAGCTTATCATGAGAATATTCCATGACCCTTGTCATCAAATTCTCCATCCACTTGTCAGCACAATGCACCCTGACACTTGTCATCTCAATGCTCCAAGCCACTGTCATCACAATGCACCATTACCTTTGTCATCAGAATCCTCCATGACACCTGGCATCACAATGCTCCATGTCATTGTCATCACAATGGGCCATTACATATGTCATCACAATGCTCCCTGACACCTCTCTTCACAATACTGCATGAACTGGTCATCACAATTCTCCATGCCCTTGTCACCACAATGCACCATTCCAACATTCATCGCAATAATCCATGAAACTTATTAGACCAATGCTCCATGCCCTTGTCATCACAATGCTCCATGACCCTTGTCATCACAATGCTCCATGAACTTTTCATCACAATGTTCTTTGATCCTTGTCATCACAATTCTCTATGCCTTTCTCAGCGCAATGCTCCGTGACCCTTGTCATCACAATGCTCCATGCGCTTGTCAGCACGATGCTCCATGACACATGTCATCATAATGCACCATGCGCTTGTCATCACAGTGCTCCACAAGCTTGTCATCAGAATCTTCCATAAACCTTGTCATCACAATGCTCCATGCACTTATCATCAAAATGTTCTCTCACCACAGATATCACAATGTTACATCACTATTCGTCACAATACTCACTCACCCCTGTTATCACAATGATCCATGACTCCTGTCATCACAATGCTACATGCAATTATCATCACAATGTTCGATGACCCCTGACATCACAATGCTCCATAACCACTCTCATCAAAATGCTCCATGACCCTTTTCATCATAATGCTCCATGACACCTGACATCAAAATATTCCATAACCCCTCTCATCAAAATGTTCCATGACCCTTTTCATCAAATTGCTCCATGACCCTGTCATCACAATGCTCCCTGCCCTTCTCATCACAGTGCACAAAGCTCTTGTCATCAAAATTCTCCATGACATTTGTCATCACAAAGATCCATGACCCTTGGCATCACAGTGCTCCATGCCCTTGTCCTCACAAAGCTCCATGACACATGTCATCAGAATGCTCCATGGCCTTCTCATCACAATGCTCCATGCCCTTGCCGTCACAATGGTCCATTACACCTGTCATAAAAGTGCTCCATGACCCCTGCCATCACGATGTTCTGTGGCATTTTCATCACAAGGCTCCATGACCCTTCTCATCACAATGCTCCAAGACCCCTGTAATCACAATGATCTATGCCCATTTTCATCTCAATGATCCATGAACCCTGTCATCACAATGCACCATGCCCATCATCATAATGCTTCATGCTATTGTCATCACAATGAAATCAAAATGCTCCATGACCTCAGTCATAACAATGCTCCAAACCATTGTGATCACAATATTCCATAACACTTGTCATCACAGTGCCCCATGACACTCATCATCACAATTATCCATGGTCTTCTCATCACAATGCTCCATGACCTTTGTCATCACAATGCTCCATTCAATTGTCATCACAATGCTCCAAGAACCTTTTAATCAAAATGCTCCTTGCGTCTTTTCATCTCAATGCACCATGAACCCTGTCATCACAATAGACCCTGCCCATCATCATAATGCTTCTGGCTATTGTCATCACAATTAAATCAAAATGCTCCATGACCTCTGTCATCACAATGCTCCAATCCCTGGTGATCACAATTTTCCATAGCCCTTATCATCACAACACTCAATGACGCTCATCATCACAATTATCCATGATCTTCTCATCACAATGCTCCATGAACTTTGTCATCACAATGCTCAATACACTTGTCATCAAAATGCTCCCTGACACTTGTCATCAGTATGCTCCATTAACCCTGTCATGACACGTCTCCATGCCTTTTTCATCACAATGATCCATGTCCTTTTAATCACAATGCTCCAAGACACATGTAATCACAATGCTCCATGCCCTTGTCATCACAAAGCTCAATGACGCATGTCATCAGAATGCTCCACGGCCTTCTCATCAAAATGCTCCATGCCCTTGTCATCACAATGCTCCAAGACCCCTGTAATCACAATGCTCCATGCCCCTTTTCATCTCAATGCTCCATGAACCCTGTCATCACAATGCATCATACCCTTTATCATAATGCTTCCGGCTATTGTCACCACAATGAAATAAAAATTATCCATGACTTCTGTCATCACAATGCTCCATGACCCCTGTCATCAAAATACTCCATGAACATTTTCAGCCCAATGCTCCATGACCCTTGTCATCACAATGATCCATGCCCTTGTCATCCCAATGCTCCAAGACCCCTGTATTACAATGCTCCGTGACGCTTGTCATCACAGTGCTCCATGACATCTGTCATCACAATGCTCCATGCCCTTGTCATCCCAATGCTCCATGACCCCTGTATTCACAATGCTCCGTGACGCTTGTCATCACAGTGCTCCATGACACCTGTCATCACAATGTTCCATGCCTTTGTCAGCAAAATGCTACATGGCTTTGTCATTACCATGCTCTATGCGCTTGTCATCACAATACTCCATTACCATTGTCATCACAATCCTCCATGAAACTTGGGATCACATTGCTACATGCCCTTGTCATCACAATGCTCCATGCTCCTTGAAATCAAAATGATCCATGACCTCTGTCATCACAATGTTCCAAAACCTTGTGATCACAATGTTCCATAACACTTGTCATCCCAACGCTCCATGATGCCTGTCATCACAATACTTCATTCACTTTTCATCACAATTCTCCATGACCTTTGTCATCACAATTCTCAATACACTTGTCATCACAATGCTCCCTGACACTTGTCGTCAGAATGCTCCTTGAACGCTGTCACGAAAAGGTTCCATGCCTTTTTCAACACAATGCCCCATGCCGTTTTTTGCACAATGCTCCACGCCACTGTCAGCAAAAAACTCCTCAAGCTTATCATGAGAATGTTCCATGACCCTTGTCATCACAATTCTCCATGCACTTGTCAGCACAATGCTCCCTGACCCTTGTCATCTCAATGCTCCAACCCACTGTCATCACAATGCACCATTACCTTTGTCATCAGAATCCTCCATGACACCTGGCATCACAATGCTCCATGCCATTGTCATCACAATGGGCCATTACATATGTCATCACAGTGCTCCCTGACACCTCTCTTCACAATAATGCATAACCTGGTCATCACAATGCTCCATGCTCTTGTCACCCCACTGCACCATTCCAACAGTCATCACAATAATCCATGAAAATTATTAGACCAATGCTCCATGCCTTTGTCATCACAATGCTCCATGACCCTTGTAATCACAATGCTCCATGAAATTTTCATCACAATGCTCTTTGATCCTTGTCATCACAATGCTCTATGCCTTTCTCAGGGCAATGCTCCATGACCCTTGTCATCACAATGCTCCATGCGCTTGTCAGCACGATGCTCCATGATGCATGTCATCATAATGCACCAAGTGCTTGTCATCACAGCGCTCCACAAGCTTGTCATCACAATGCTCCATAAACATTGTCATCACAATGCTCCATGCACTTCTCATCAAAATGTTCTCTCACCACAGATATCACAATGTTACATCACTATTCGTCACAATACTCACTCACCCTGATTATCACAATGTTCCATGACCCCT
Organism: Mesoplodon mirus; assembly: GCF_964341445.2. NCBI lineage: Eukaryota > Metazoa > Chordata > Mammalia > Artiodactyla > Ziphiidae > Mesoplodon > Mesoplodon mirus. The sequence continues at coordinate 113,310 of NW_028295082.1, read as the reverse complement.
GTCATCACAATGATACATGCATTTATCATCACAATGTTCGATGACCCCTGACATCACAATGCTAATAACCCCGGTCATCAAAATGCTCCATGACCCTTTTCATCATAATCCTCCATGACCCCTGACATCACAATTTTCCATATCCCCTGTCATCAAAATGTCCCATAAAATTTTTCATCAAATTTCTCCATGACCCTGTCATCACAATGCTCCCTGCCCTTCTCATCACAATGCACAACGCACTTGTCATCAAAATGCTCCATGACCCTGTCATCACAATGATCCCTGCCCTTCTCATCAAAATGCACAACGCACTTGTCATCAAAATGCTCCATGACCTTTGTCATCACAAAGATCCATGACCCTTGGCATCACAATGCTCCATGTCATTGTCATCACAATGCTCCATGAACACTCTCATCACATTGTTCCATGCATTTGTCATCACAAAGCTCCATGACACATGTCTTCAGAATGCTCCATGGCCTTCTCATCACAATGCTTTATGCCCTTGCCGTCAAAATGCTCCATTACCCCTGTCATAACAATGCTCCATGACACCTGCCATCACGATGTTCCGTAGCCTTGTCATCACAAGGCTAAATGACCCTTCTCATCACAATGATCCAAGAACCCTGTAATCACAATGCTCCATGCCCATTTTTCATCTCAATGATCAATGAACCCTGTCATCACAATGCACCATGCCCATCATCATAATGCTTCATGCTATTGTCATCACAATGAAATCAAAATGCTCCATGACCTCAGTCATAACAATGCTCCAAAAACATGTGATCACAATATTCCATAACAATTGTCATCACAGTGCCCCATGACACTCGTCATCACAATTATCCATGTTCTTCTCATCACAATGCTCCATGACATTTGTCATCACAATGCTCAATACACTTGTCATCAAAATGCTCCCTGACACTTGTTGTCTGTATGCTCCTTGAACCATGTCATGACAAGGCTCCATGCCTTTTTCCACACAATGATCCATGCCCTTTTAATCACAATGCTCCCAGACCCATGTAATCACAATGCTCCATGCCCTTGTCATCACAAAGCTCAATGACGCATGTCAACAGAATGCTCCATGGCCTTCTCATCACAATGCTCCACGCCCTTGTCATCACAATGCTCCAAGACCCCTGTAATCACAATGCTCCATGTCCCTTTTCATCAGAATGCTCCATGAGACTTGTCATCACAAGTCTCCATTGTCTTCTCATCAAAGTGCTCTAGGAACTTGTCATCAAAATGCTCCATGATCCCTGTCATCACAATACTCCATGAACATTTTCAGCCCAATGCTACATGACCTTCTCATCAAAACGCTCCATGATCCCTGTCATCACAATACTCCATGAACATTTTCAGCCCAATGCTCCATGACCCTTGTCGTCACAATGATCCATGCCCTTGTCATCCCAATGCTCCATGACCCCTGTATTCACAATGCTCCGTGACGCTTGTCATCACAGTGCTCCATGACACCTGTCATCACAATGCTCCATGACTTAGTCAGCAAAATGCTACCTTACCTTGTCATTGCGATGCTCTATTCGTTTGTCATCACAATACTCCATTACCATTGTCATCACAGTCCTCCATGAACCTTGGGATCACATTGCTTCATGCCTTTGTCATCACAATGCTCCATGCTCCTTGAAATCAAAATGATCCATGACTTCTGTCATCACAATGCTCAAAACCCTTGTGATCACAGTGTTCCATAACACTTGTCATCACAACGCTGCATGATGCCTGTCATCACAATACTCCATGCCATTTTCATCACAATGCTCCAAGACATTGTCATCACAATTCTCAATACACTTGTCATCACAATGCCCCATGCCATTTTCATCACAATGCTCCATGTCATTGTCATCAAAATACTCCACAAGCTTGTCATCAGAATACTCCATGACCCTTTTCATCACAATTCTCCATGCACCTGTCAGCACAATGCTCCATGACCCTTGTCATCACAATGATCCATGCCATTGTCATCACTATGGGCCATTACATATGTCATCACAATGCTCCCTGACACCTGTCTTCACAGTACTGCATTACCTGGTCATCACAATGCTCCATGCCCTTGTCATCACAGTGCGCCATTCCAACTGTCATCACAATAATCCATGAAACTTATTAGACCAATGCTCCATTCCCTTGTCATCACAAGACTCCATGCCCTTGTTATCACAGTGGTCCATGACACCTGTCATCACAATGCTCCCTGTCTCCATTCATCACAATGCTTCATGACCTTTGTCATCACAGTGGTCCATGCCCTAATCATCAACAGTCTCTGTGACATATTTAATCACAATGCTCCATGAACTTTTCATCACAATGCTCTATGCCTTTCTCAGCACAATGTTCCATGACCCATGTCATCACAATGCACCCTGCACTTTTCATCACTGTGCTCCACAATCTTGTCACCACAATGCTCCATAAAACTTGTCATCACAATGCTCCATGCACTTCTCATCAAAATGCTCTCTCAACACTGATATCACAATGTTACATCACTATTCATCACAATACTCCCTCACCCCTGTCATCACAATGTTCCATTACTTCTGTCTTTGCAATGCTACATGCACTTATCATCACAAAGTTCGATGACCCCTGACATCACAATGTTCCATAACCCCTGTCATCGAAATGCTCCATAACACTTTTCCTCAAAATGCTCAATGACCCCTGACATCACAATGTACCATAACACCTGTCTTCAAAATATTCCATGACCCTTTTCATCAAATTGCTCTATAACCCTGTCATCACAACGCTCCCTGCCCTTCTCATCACAATGTACCACGCCCTTGTCATCAAAATGCTCCTTGACCTTTGTCATCACAAGTCTCCATGACCCTTGGCATCTCAATGCTCCATGAACCCTCTAATCACAATGCTCCATGCCCCTTTGCATCTCAATGCTCCATGAACCCTGTCATCAAAATGCACCCCGCCCATCATCATAATGCTTCAGGCTATTGTCATCACAATGAAATCAAAATATTCGATGATCTATCTTATCACAATGCTCCAAATCCTTGTGATCACAATGTTCCATAACACTTATCATCACAACCTCCCTTGACGCTCATCATCACAATTATCCATGGAATTATCATCACAGTGCTCCATGACCTTTGTCATCACAGTGCTCTATACACTTGTCATCACAATGCTCCCTGACACTTGTCATCAGTATGCTCCTGGAACACTGTCATGACAAGGCTCCATACCATTTTCATAACAATGATCCATACCAATTTCATCACAATGCTCCAAGTCACCAGTAATCACAATGCTCCATGCCCTTGTCATCACAATGCCCCAAGACCCCTGTAATCACAATACTCCATGCCCCTTTTCATCAGAATGCTCCATGAGACTTCTTATTACAAGGCTCCATGGTCTTCACATCACAATTCTCCAGGAACTTTTCATCACAGTGCTCCATTCCCTTGTCATCACTATGCTCCATGACCCCTGTCCTCACAATACTTCCTGAACATTTTCAGTCCAATTCTCCAGGAACTTCTCATCACAATGCTTCATGATCCCTATCATCACAATGCTCCATGACCACTGTCATCACAACACTCCATGACCACTGACAACACAGTGATCCGGGACTCTTGTCATCACAATGCTCCATTCCATAGTCAGCACAATGCTCCATGAACATTTTCAGCCCAATGCTCCATGACATTTGTCATCACAATGATCCATGCCCTTGTCATCCCAATGCTCCATGACCCCTATAATCACAATGATCCGTGATGCTTCTCATCACAGTGCTCTATGACCCTTATCATCACAATGCTCCATGCCTGTGTCAGCAAAATGCTACATGACATTGTCATCAAAATGCTCCATTTGCTTGTCATCACAATCCTCCCTTACCATTGTCATCAAAATCCTCCATGAACCTTGGGATCACATTGATTCATGCCCTTGTCATCCCAATGCTCCATGCTCCTTGAAAACAAAATGAACCAAGACTTCTATCATCACAATGCTCCAAACCCTTGTGATCCCAATGTTCCATAACACTTGTCATCACAATGCTCTGACCAGTAGTCTGTGCTTTCTTTAATTAGGTCCCTGAATTAATGTACAAACAGCACCATGTGTCAGAGCCCTGCCCGTGAAACTCCCAGACAGTCCAGGGTCAGTGGTGATCCAGGACCATGACGTCCACTGAGTCAACGGCCTTTAGAAGTAGCCAGCAGTACAGGGGGTCATATTGGCCACCATCACCGTGGTGTCTGTAGGGTTTTCTATGGTGAAAGCGTGATATACGTTTCCCCCGCCAAGCTTATTAGCTCCCCTCTGGGTGAAATAAGTCCTGCAAGCAGTAGTCTGCTCTTTCGGGGCACAGTCTTCTTGTTTTCTGAGAGAAACTCCAGGTCAAGTAATGGTCACACGAGTCATCTTGGGGACACGTTGCCCCCATTTGTCTCTCTGGAGGTAGGAGTTGGAGGGCCTCCTCACTCGAGGTCAGTGTGTCCACAGAGCGACCCCTGCAACTTCAGGACATGATGGGTGGTTAGGATCACCACGTGGGGTCCTATTCCCTTAGGAGGGAGCTGGCCTTGTGGGCTGCTGATTTCCAGCTTTTTAGATACCCCAGTATCCTGACCTGATGAGTCGGTGGGCAAAGCCCTTGGTGAACATAGTTTATCATACCTGAAGGGCATTCTTGTGTTGCTCCATTTCTATTGGTCCCTGTTTTTGCACTAAGTCTCCAAGGGCGATTAACCTTTGACCGGGTATGTAAAGTTCAAAGGGTTTAGCTAAATTAGCGAGTTCCTGGGCAAGGATCTGAATTGACTGCTCTTTCCATTCTTGAAAGGCTGCTTCTGGATTCTATTCAAAAAGATCATCATCTTTTCGTGTCAGTGTTTGATGTAGAGGCCCAGCTATTAGACTGTAGTTAGGGATCCAGATGCAGAAAACCTTGGCCTCCCCAGGAACCCCTAAGCTGTCTTCTAGTTTTAGAAGAGGTAAGGCTGCAAATGGCTTCTTCCCTATCCTGGGAGGCGTTTCTCCAAATATCTGTGAGGATGAAGCCCAGGCATGTCACGTGAGCCTGGGATATTTGAGCCTTTTTCTTGGACACCTTCTATCCTTTCTTGGCTAGGTAGTTCAGAGGCGTCTTTAGTAGGCCTGGCGATCAGAATGTCATCTGCACATTGAAGGAGGGTTCCCTTTTACAGAGGTAGAACATTTAGGTTTTTAGAGGACATTTCCCCAATGATGGTGTGGGGATTTTTGAACCATTGGAGCAGGACGGCCCAGCATTATTGCTTGTGTTGCATGTTGTGTCCTGCCACTCACAAGCCAAAAATTCTTGTGACTCTGAGATGAATGGAATACAGAAGAAGGCATCATTGAAGTCTAATACAGAATGCCATGGCCTGGTGGATGGTAGAATTTCCAGCAGGGTGTAGGAAATAGGAGCTACTGGATGTATATCCTCGGTGGCATCACTGACTTTCCTGATATCCTTTACCAGGTCTCCAGCAGCCCATGGGGCTCTCGTGGTCAGGCCAATCCCAGGATATGGAGCTCACCTGGGCTGCATCCCGCACCCCACAGCCCACGGGGCTCTTGTGTTCAAGTCCCTCCCAGGGTATGGAGCTCACCTCTGCAGCTACCCAGCAGCCCATGGGGCTCTCATAGTCAGGCCCTTCCCAGGATACGGAGCTCCCCTGGGCAGGTACCCCAGCAGGGCTGGACACACAGGAAGTGTGCACATAGCCCACCTTGCAGAGAATCCCCAGCTCACCTGTCGCTCACAGCTGACACAGAACACCTCCGAGCAGGACTTGAACTAACAAACAGCAGCTCTGACAGGTCTGTGACCCTGGCTATCACTCTGTGCAGCCTCTCTCTGCCTGGTCTTCCAGACACTTCCACTGCAGCCAGTGCACCAGGCCTCTGTCTCCACCCACCATCACTCCTCTCCCTGACTCCTGGGTTCCTCTCATTAGGATAGGGTCTTCTTGAAGTTGTTTTCCACTCATGGACCAGATAAAATGATAAGAAAACAAGCCGCAGCTGCAGCCCCTTGTCTATCCTGATTCTCAAGAGCCCACACCAGTTCCTTGGGACTGACCCGTTTAGCAAGGTTCATTTTCTGTAACTGTGAGCCCCTGAGGGGTGAGGATTGGTTGATTTGGGCAGCCTGACACTGCCTGCCAGCCCCCCCCACAGGTGTGCCTGGGTTGAGGTCAATATAAACACCTCTCCAGTCAGCAAGAGCCCCTGTAGCTGTGCCTGACGCCATATTCTCTGCCCCGTCAGCAGTGTCGGGGCTGGGGTGGTGGGAGGGAGTGAGGGGCCGTGGCTTTGTGGGGGGCCCAGTGTAAGTGGGGCTCTGCTGGACTCTCTGCAGGAGTTGCCAGGCTGCCACCTGCTAAAGAAGAGGATGTGTCACCCATACCTGCCACTGGAATTTCTCCCCAGGCAGAGGTGAGGAAGTAAAAAAGCAGTGGGGGCTGTGGCAGGAGGGGTATCTCAGGCAGGGAAATGGAAAGCTTCCAGAAGAGCATCAGGGGCCAGGACCATCCTGGCTGGCCTGCAGGCACCAAGTCGGCCTGTGTGCTCTCGCTAGTGTGGCTCCACAGCCCTTCCTGTAGGCTTGCAAGTGCTTGTACATATTCAGGTGTTTTACCTGGAAAGGGTGGGAAGAGTTCAGCTGCAGCAGGACTGGGGCTCAGCTCACATTTACTCACAGACGCCTCGACACAGTCCCCCAGCTTTGCAATGAGGATGCTCCTTGTGGGGGGGAGCGCTGCTGAGTGCATGGGAGACGATTTCCCACCTCTGACCAACTTAAGAATTTTTTACCACTGGAGCAAGTGCCCTGATACGATTTTCCTCTGTATAACTGGTGAGTTCTGTTTTTTTTTTTCTTTTTTTCTTTTTGGTTCAAGTTAGATTTTATTTATTCATCTTTTTTTTTTAATTTGGAGATATAAACATGGAAATAATGCATTAATATAAAGACGTCTATTTGAAGGGAAAAATTATTTTTCTGTTTTATTTTATTAAATGTTATTTATTTATTTTTAATTTTTTTAAATTTATATCTTTTATAAAGCAGGTTCTTATTGGATATGTATTTTATACATATAAGTGTGCACATGTGAATCCCAGTCTCCCAATTCATCCCACCACCACCCTCACATGGCGTTCCCTCCTTGGTGTCCATATGTTTGTTCTCTACATCTGTCTCTATCTCTGCCCTGCAAACTGGTTCATCTGTACCATTTTTCTAGGTTCCACATATATGCATTAATATACAATATTTGTTTTTCTCTTTCTGACTTACTTCACTCTGTATGACAGTCTCTAGATCCATCAAGGTCTCTACAAATGAACCAATTTCATTCCTATGTATGGCTGAGTAATATTCTGTTGTATATATGTACCACATATTTATCCATTTGTCTGTCTGTGGGCACTTAGGTTGCTTTCATTACCTGTCTATTGTATATAGTGCTGCAGTGAACATTGTGGTGAATGTGTCTTTTTGATTTATGGTTTTCTCTGGGTATATGCCCAGTAGTGGGATAGCTGGATTATATGGTAATTCTATTTTTAGTTTTTTAAGGAACCTCCATACTGTTCTCCATAGAGACTGTATCGATTTACATTCCCAACAATAGTGGAAGAAGGTTCCTTTTCTCCACACCCTCTCCAGCATTTGTTGTTTGTAGATTTTCTGATGATGCCCATTCTAACAGGTGTGACGTGATACGTCATTGTAGTTTCGATTTCCATTTCTCTAATAATTAGTGATGTTGAGCAGATTTTCATGTGCGTACTGGCCATCTCTATGTCTTCTTGGAAGAAATGTCTATTTAGATCTTCCATTTTTGTATTGGGTTGTTTGTTTTATTAGTATTGAGCTGCATGAGCTGTTTATATATATTGGAGATTAATCGTTTGTCCATTGATTCGTTTGAAAATATTTTCTGCCATTCTGAGGGTTGTCTTTTCATCTTGTTTGTAGTTTCCCTTGCTTTGCAAAAGCTTTTACGTTTCATTAGTCCCATCTGTTTAGTTTTCTTTTTTATTTCATTACTATAGGAGGTGGATCAAAAAAGATCTTGCTGTGATTTACGTCAGAGTATCCTTCGTAAGTTTTCCTCTCAGAGTTTTATACTGTCTGGTCTTACATTAAGGTCTCTAATCCATTTTGAATATATTTTTATGTATGGTGTTGGGGAGTGTTCTAATTTCATTCTTTTACATGTAGCTGTCCATATTTCCCAGCACCAATGATTGAAGAGACTGTCTTATCTCCATTGTATAGTCTTGCCTCCTTTCTCATAGATTAGTTGACCATAGGTGTGTAGGTTTATCCTTGGGCTTTCTTTTTTTTTTTTTTTTTTGCACGTTTCTTGGAGTATAATTGCTTTACAATGGAGTGTTCGTTTCTGCTGTATAACAAAGTGAATCAGCTATATATATACAAATATCACCAGATCCCCTCCCTCATGCATCTCCCTCCCGAACTCCATAACCCACCCCTTTGTGTGGTCACAAAGCACCGAGCTGATCTCCCTGTTCTATGTGGCTGATTCTCAGTAGCTATTGGTGTTACATTTGGTAATGTATTTATGTCCATGCCACTCTCTCACTTCGTCCCAGCTTACCCATCCCCCTTCCGGTGTCCTCAAGTCCTTTCTCTATGTCTGTGTCCTTAATCCTGTCCTGCCACTAGGTTCTTCAAAATCTTTTTTTTCTTCTTCATTAGATTCTGTATATCTCTGTTAACATACAGTATTTATTTTTCCCTTTCTGACTTACTTCACTGTGTAGGACAGATTCTAAGTCCATCCACCTCAGTACAAATAACTCAGTTTTGCTTCTTTTTATGGCTGAGTAATATTCCTTTGTATATATGTGCCAGATCTTCTTTATCCATTCATCTGTCGATGGACACTTAGGTTGCTTCCATGTCCTGGCTATTGCAAATATAACTGCAATGAACATTTTTGTACATAACTCTTTTTGAATTATGGTTTTCACAAGGCAAATGCCCAGTAGTTGGATTGTTGTGTCGTATGGTACTTCTATTTTTAGTTATTAAAAGGAACCTCCGTACTGTTCTCCCTAGTGCTCATATCAATTTACATTCCCACCCACAGTGCAAATGTGTTCCCTTTTCTCCAGTAAAGGCCTCTCCAGCATTTATTGTTTTGTAGATTATTTTGATGATTGCCACTCTGATTGCTGTGAGGTGATACCTCACGGTAGTTTTGATTTGCATTACTCTAATGATTAGTGATGTTCAGCATCCTTTCATGTGTTTCTTGGTAATCTGTATATCTTCTTTGGAGAAATGTCTATTAGGTCTTCTGCCCGTTTTTGGATTGGATTGTTTGTTTTTGTGATATTGAACTACATGCGGTGCTTGTAAAGTTTGGAGATTAATCCTTTGTCAATTGCTTCATTTGAAAATATTTTCTCCCATTCTGAGGGTTGTTTTTGCATCTTGTTTATGTTTTCCTGTACTGTGTAAAAGCTTTTAAGTTTCATTAGGTCCCATTTGTTGATTTCTGTTTTTATTTCCATTTCTCTAGGAGGTGGGTCCAAAAGGATCTTGCTGTGATTTATGTCATAGAGTGTTCTGCCTATGGTTTCCTCTAAGTGTTTTATAGTGTCTGGTCTTATATTTAGATCTCTAATCAATTTAGAGTTTATTTTTGTGTATGGTGTTATGGAGTGTTCTAATTTCATTCTTTTATGTGTAGGGGTCCAGTTTTTCCAGCACCAATTACTGAAGAGACTGTCTTTTCTCCATTGTATATCCTTAGCTCCTTTGTCATAGATGAGATAGCCATAGGTATGTAGGTTTATCTCTGGGCTTTCTGTCCTGTTCCATTGATCTGTGTTTATGCCAATCTACATACACTTGATTCCATTATGGAGACATATAAATACATAGGTTTCAAGGTTATTACCAGTCAGATATATTCCTCTTCAGTGAATAGGGTGTTTTGTGTCCAGTTCATTGAGAAAGGAGTAGGTCTTGTCTATTACATATTTGGTATATGAAATGGAATCTGTGCTCATTTCAAACTCTGCTTTTACACATCACCCCACGTCACCTTTCCCCTTAAGGAGGCATAAGTGTGTTTTCTAAATGTGTAACTCTGTTCTCTTTTGAAATTCAGTTCATGTGTAGCCATGTTTACATTTCCTCTATAAGTGATATATTACAATAAGTTTCTTTTTCTTTGTGTCTCATTTCACTTAGCATCATCGTACCTAAAGCCACTCATTATGCTGCTATTGGCCTTATTGCATTGATTTTATGTCTGAGTGACATTCCATTGCATATAAGTACGACAACATCTATATCCATTTTTTTTCCTTTCCTGGGATATATAAATTGTACCAAAGTTGATGTTCTTGTAAACAGAGCAGCCCTAAAGTTTGGGCTGGCTGTGTGTTGTGGATTTATAGTTTTCCCAAAATACACACCCATGAGTGGAAGTGTGCTATGCTCTGTAGCTCTGTTTTAGAAAACAACATACAGTTCTCCAGAGAGGCTGTTGGCAATTTACATCCTGTCCATCGTCGTAACCAGGCTCCCTTTTCTCCATGGCCTGTCCTGCATTTGTGGTTTTTACACTATTTGTGGATGGCCCTTTTGACTGTAGGTAAGGGACACTTCTATGTAGTGTGGATTTGCAATGCCTGATTGCTTGCTTGGCCAAAAAGTGCATATGCGTATTTTCCCGAATATATTCAAGAAAATACACATAATCCCTTTTCAGCCAAGGGCAACATTGTCGAAATTCTGTCGCTTTTCATGTGCTTTAAAGACGACTCCAGTCTACCTCTTGAAATCTGTTTCCTTCAATTCTGCCTTGCATTCAAATCCTCTTCACTGCCTTTCCTCAATATATTTCTGGATGATAGTTGTCCTTTATAACTCTGCAAGTTTGTGAATTGCTGTGCCCCTGATTTCCATTTTTCAACTCGCCTCTTTGTGAGCTGGCTGCAATACCGCAGGATGGCTTTATGCCCTAGACTGGTTCCGGAGCTTCAGGCTGAGCCTTTGGTTAATTCTTCTTCCTGATGGGAAACTAGAGTGACATGTGCCCATCCAAACACCTACAGCTAATATCTCATTTATTTCCCCTCTTCCTGTTCATCCTCTGCACAATTTGCCAACTGTGCATAACGGGAGTGTAAAGGCGCTGACACTCCAAGTGGGGAGATTTTGAGTAATGCAGATGGAATGGCGAATCCGAGCATGACAAAGGGAAAAATGAGGTACCTTTTAGAAAACTTTCCCAATTACACAGTGTACCATCCACTGGGTTTCCCATGCATGTTTTAACTGGAGGAAGATTCCCTTAAACCTGGAGAGTTGGGACCACTAGAATGGGTAGCACACAGTATTGCTCTAAGTGGTGTTCTTTTGTTCACACAACTTCAGCAATCTTGTCAGCCCCAAGTGTCCAGTCTTATGTCTCATCCAGCTGTGGGTGTAAAGGTGGTCAATCTAGCTTGCAATACAGGCCCTGAACGTAATTTTTAAGACTTTCTCGCTGTTTTGGCATTTTGCTTTTGAAATTTATTTTTATAAGTGGGTTTAACTGAATTTCAGTGCTGTGTTCATGCTGTTATACACACACATGATTCCATTATGGAGACATGAGAATACATATGTTTTAAAATACTTAGAGTCAGACATATTCCTCTGCAATGAATAGGGGGTGTTGAGTCCAGTTCATTGTGCCGGGAGTAGGTGTTGTCTATTACATACATGGTTTATATAACGGTATCTGTGCTAATTTAAAATTGTGGTTTTATGCATCACCCCACTTCAGCTTTCCCATTAAGCAGGCAGAAGATATTTTCTAAATGTGTGACTCTGTTGTGTTTGTAATTCAGTTCATGTGTAGTCATGTGTACATTCCCGCTATGAGTGATAATTTATGATAAGATTAGTTACTCTGTAATCTTTCCTAACTCAGTTCATGTGTAGCCATGTTTACAGGAACTTCATAAGTGATATCTTATGATAAGTTTCTTTTTCTGTGTGACTTATTTCACTTAGAATCTTCGTACCTGAATCCACTCTTTTTGCTGCTACTGGCCTTATGACATTGATTTCATGGCTGAGCGATATTCCATCGTATGTAAGTACCACAATATCTTGAACCATTTTTGTCTTTCCTGGGATACTTAAGGTGTACCCAAGTTGAGGTTCTTGTAAGCAGTGCAGCGCTAAATTTTGGGGTGGCTCTGTCTTATTGATTTTCAGTTTTCCCAAGGTATATTCCCTAGACTGGAAGTGCCCTTGGCTGTGTAGCTCTGTTGTTTACTTGTTTTAGGGAACACAATGCACTCCTCCAGAGAGGCAGTTGGCAACTTACATCCCGCCCATTAGCATAACAAGGCTGCCTGATCTCCAGGGCCTGTCTTGCCTTTCTGGTTTTTACAAATTTTGCGGATGTCCCTTTTGACCGGTGGGAAGGGATACTTCTTTGTAGTGCAGGTTTGCATTGCTGCTTGCTTGCTTGTCCAAAATGGGCGTATGCATTTTCTCCTGAATATATTCAGGAGAAAAAGCATACACACTTTATGGCCAAGTGCATCATTGTCGAAGTTGTGCCCCTCTTCTTGTGCTTGAAAGGTGATTCCAGCGTACCTCTTGAAATCTGTTTCCTGCTATTCTGCCTCGTTTTAAAGTCCGCCTCTCTGCCTTCCCTCAAAAGATTTTTGGAAGATAGTTGTCCTCTATTACTCTGCCAGTTTGTAAATTGCTGTGCCCCTGAGCTCAATTTTTAAACTCGTTTTTGTGAGCTGACCACAAATCCAAAATTATGGTTCAAAACCTATACTGGTTCCCGGCGGGTGGCTGAGACATTGGTTAATTCTACTTCCTGCCGGGCAATTAAAGTGACATGTACCTGTCCAAATGCCTAACATCTACACTCTCATTGGTTCTCCCTCTTCTCTTTCATCCTTTTCCAAATTGGCAACCTGTGCGAACCAGGAGGTTAAAGGAGCTGCTCTCCAAGTTGGGAGATTGATAGTAAAGCAGTTGAAAAGTCAAACTGGAGCACAAGGAGACACACTATCCGTTGAGTTTTAGAAACTTTTCGTATTCACTGTATGTCCATTCTCTACGTTTCCCATACATGTTATAGCTGTAGTAATATTCCCTACAACCTGGAGAGTTGCGATCCATGGAATGGGTGCCATGCATTATTGCTTTAAAGGGTCTGCGTTTGCTCACCAAATCTCACCAACCCTCTCAGTCCCATGTGTCCAGCCTTATGCCACATCCAGCTGTCGTTGTAGATAGGGTCATTCCAGGTTTCATCAGAGACCCTGAAGGAATTGTAAAGAATTTTCCTTTTTTTTTGTTTTTGAAATTCCTTTTTATAGTGGGTTTGATCTGATTCTCGCTGCCATATTTATGCCAGTCTACACACACGTGATTCCGTTATGGAGACTTATCAATTCATAGGTTTTAAGGTGCTTACTTCTCAGATATATTCCTCTATGGGAAATATGGCGTTTTGAGTCCCTTTCACTGAGGAAGGTGTAGGTCTTGTCTATTCCATAGTTGGTTTTTGGAAAGGTACATGTGCTTATATCAAACTCTGGTTTTATGCATCACCCCACCTCTCCTTCCCCCTTAAGCAGGCATAAGAGTGTTTTCTAAATGTGAGACTATGTTCTATTTCCTAACTCAGTTCATGTTTAGCCATGTTTACAGGATCTTCATAAGTGATATCTTATGATACGTTTCTTTTTCTGTGTGACTTATTTCACTTAGAATCATCGTACCTGAATCCACTCATTTTGCTGCTACTGGTCTTATGACATTGATTTCATGGCTGAGGGATATTCCATCGTACGAAAGTACCACAATTTTTTGAGCCATTTTTATATTTCCTGGGATATATAAGTTGTACCCAAGTTGAGGTTATTGTAAGCAGTGCAGCCCTAAATTTTGGGGTGCCTCTCTCTTATTGATTTTCAGTTTTCCCAAGGTATATTCCCTAGACTGGAAGTGTCCTTGGCTCTGTAGCTCTGTTGTTTACTTGTTTTACGGAACACAATGCACTCTTCCAGAGAGGCAGTTGGCAATTTACATCCCGCCCATCAGCATAACAAGGCTCCCTGTTCTCCAGGGCCTGTCTTGAATTTCTGGTTTTTACCCTTTATGTGGATGTCCCTTAGGACCGGTGGGAAGTGATACTTCTTTGTAGTGGAGATTTGCATTGCCCGCTTGCTTGCTTGACCAATATGGGCGTATGCGTTTTCTCCTGAATATACTCAGGAGAAAACGCATACGCCCTCTTTGGCCAAGTGCATCATTGTCGAAGTTGTGCCCCTCTTCCTATGCTTTAAAGGCGATTCCAACATACCTCTTGAAATCTGTTTCCTGATTTTCTGCCTCACATTCAAGTCCGCCTCGTTGCGTTCCCTCAACAGATTTTTGGATGATAGTTGTCCTTTATTACTCTGCCAGTTTGTGAATTTCTGTGCCCCTGAGCTCCATTTATTAACTCGTTTTTTGTTAGCTGAAAGCAAGTCCCATATTTTGGTTCAGGACGTATACTAGTTCCAGGTGAGTGGCTGAGACTTTGGTTAATTCTTCTTCCTCCCGGGAAATAAGAGTGTCATATGCCCATGCAGATGCCTAACAGCTACTCTCTCTTTGGTTCTCCCTCTTCCATTTCATCCTTTGCCAAATTGGCAACCTGTGTGAACTTGGAGGTTAAAGGTGCTGTCTCTCCAAGTTGGGAGATTGATAGTAAAGCAGTTTGAAAGTCAAACTGGAGCACCAGGAGAGCGATTATTCATTGAGTTTTAGAAAGCTTTCGTATTCACAGTGTGTCCATTCTCTAGCTTTCCCATACCTGTTATAGCTGTAGTAATATTCCCTTCAACCTGGAGAGCTGGGACCCATGGAATGGGTGACATGCATTATTGCTTTACAGGGTCTGCATTTGCTCACCCAATCTCACCAATCCTCTCAGTCCCATGTGTCCAGCCTTATGCCACCTCCAGCTGTCGTTGTAGATAGGGTCATTCCACGGTTCATCAGAGAGCCTGAAGGAATTGCAAAGAATTTCGCTGTTTTTTTGTTTCGTTTTTGAAATTCCGTTTTATAGTGGGTTTGATGTGATTCTCGCTGCCATCTTTATGCAAGTCTAGACACACTTGATTCCCTTACGGAGACATATCAATACATAGGTTTTAAGATGCTTACTTTTCAGATATATTCCTCTGCGGGACATATGGGGTTTTGAGTCCCTTTCACTGAGGAATGTATAGGTGTTGTTTATTCCATAGTTGGTTTTTGGAAGGGTACCAGTGCTTATATCAAACTCTGGTTTTGTGCATCACCCCACCTCTCCTTCCCCCTTAAGCAGGCATAAGAGTGTTTTCTAAATGTGAGACTGTGTTCTCTTTCCTAACTCAGTTCATGTGAAGCCATGTTTACAGGATCTTCATAAGTGATATCTTATGATAAGTTTTTTTTCTTCTGTGTGACTTAATTCACTTAGAATCATCGTACCTGAATCCACTCATTTTGCTGCTACTGGTCTTATGACATTGATTTCATGGCTGAGGGATATTCCACCATACGTAAGTACCACAATTTTTTGAACCATTTTTACATTTCCTGGGATACTTAAGTTGAACCCAAGTTGAGGTTCTTGTAAGCAGTGCAGCTCTAAATTTTGGGGTGGCTCTGTCTGTTGATTTTCAGTTTTCCCAAGGTATATTCCCTAGACTGGGAGTGTACTTGGCTCTGTAGCTCTGTTGTTTACTTGTTTTAGGGAACACAATGCAATACTCCAGAGAGGCAGTTGGCAACTTACATCAGGGCCATCAGCATAACAAGGCTCCCTGTTCTCCATGGCCTGTCTTGCCTTTCTGGTTTTTACCCATTTTGTGGATGTCCCTTGTGACCGGTGGGAAGGAATACTTCTTTGTAGTGCAGACTTGCATTGCCCACTTGCTTGCTTGGCGAAAAGTGCGTATGCGTTTTCCCCTGAATATATTCAGGAGAAAACGCATACGGCCTTTTTGGCCATGTGCATCATTGTCGAAGTTGTGTTCCTCTTCCTGTGCTTTAAAGGCGATTCCAACGTACCTCTTGAAATCTGTTTCCTGCTATTCTGCCTCGCTTTCAAGTCCGCCTAGTTGCCTTCCCTCAACAGATTGTTGGAAGATAGTTGCCCTTTATTACTCTGCCAGTTTGTGAATTGCTTTGCCCCTGAGCTCCATTTTTTAACTCGTTTATTGTGAGCTGAACGCAAGTCCAGTATTTTGGTTCAGGACCTATACTGGTTTTCGGTGGGTGGCTGAGACTTTTGTTAATTTTTCTTCTGGCCGGAAAATTAGAGTGACATTTGGCAGTCCAAATGCTTAACAGCTACTCTCTCATTGGTTCTCCCTCTTCCCTTTCATCCTCTGCCAAATTGGCAACCTGTGAGAACCAGGAGGTTAAAGGGGCTGTCTCTCTAATTTGGGAGATTGATAGTAAAGCAGTTGGAAAGTCAAACCGTAGAACCAGGAGAGGGACTATTAGTTTAGTTTTAGAAACATTTCGTATTCACAGTGTGTCCATTGTCTACGTTTCCCGAACATGTTATAGCTGTTGTAATATTACCTTCAACCTGGAGAGTTGGGACCCATGGAATGGGTGCCACTCATTATTGCTTTAAAGGGTCTGCATTTGCTCACCCAATCTCAACATTCCTCTCAGTCCAAAGTGTCCAGCCTTATGCCACATCCAGCTGTCATTGTAGATAGGGTCATTCCTGGTTTCATCAGAGACCCTGAAGGAATTGTAAGGAATGTCCTTGTTTTTTTGTTTTGTTTTTGAAATTCCTTTTTATAGTGGGTTGAGCTGATTCTCACTGCCATATTTATGCCAGTCTAGACACACTTGATTCCCTTATGGAGACATATCAATACATAGGTTTTAAGATTTTTACTTGTAAGATATATTACTCTGCATTGAATATGGGGTGTTGAGTCCCTTTCACTGAGGAACGTGTAGGTCTTGTCTATTCTGTATTTGATTTTTGGAACTGTACCTGTACTAATATCAAACTCTGGTTTTATGCATCACCCCACCTCTCCTTCCCCCTTAAGAAGGCATAAGGTTGTTTTCTAAATGTGAGACTCCCTTCTCTTTCCTATCTCAGTTCATATGTAGCCATGTTTACAGGATCTTCATAATTGATATCTTATAATAATTTTCTTTTTCTGTTTGACTTATTTCACTTAGAATTATCGTACCTGAATCCACTCATTTTGCTGCTACTGGTCTTATGACATTGATTTCATGGCTGAGGGATAATCCGTCATACGTAAGTACCACAATTTCT
Source organism: Mesoplodon mirus (assembly GCF_964341445.2). NCBI lineage: Eukaryota > Metazoa > Chordata > Mammalia > Artiodactyla > Ziphiidae > Mesoplodon > Mesoplodon mirus. The sequence continues at coordinate 95,872 of NW_028295082.1, read as the reverse complement.
TGAACCATTTTTGTCTTTCCTGGGATATTTAAGGTGTACCCAAGTTGAGGTTTTTGTAAGCAGTGCAGCCCTGAATTTTGGTGTGGATCTGTCTTACTAATTTTCAGTTTTCCCTAGCTATATTACCTAGACTGGAAGTGCCATTGGCTCTGTAGCTCTGTTGTTTACTTGTTTTAGGGAACACAGTGCACTCCTCCAGAGAGGCAGTTGGCAATTTACATCCCGCCCATCAGCATAACAAGGCTCCCTGTTCCCCAGGGCCTGTCTTGCCTGTCTGTTTTTTACACATTTTGCGGATGTCCCTTTTGGCTGGTGGGAAGTGTCACTTCTTTTTAGTGCAGATTTGCATTGCCCGCTTGCTTGCTTTGCTGAAAAGGGCATATGCGTTTTCTCCTGAATATATTCCCGTGAAAACCCATATGCCCTTTATGGTCATTTCCATTGTTTTCGAAGTTGTGATGCTTTTCCTGTGTTTAAAGGCGATTCCAATGTACCTCTTGAAATCTGTTTCATGCCATTCTGCCTCATTTTCACTTCCGCCTCGTGGCTTTCCCTCAACAGATTTTTGGAAGAGAGTAGTCCTTTATAACTCTGCAGGTTAGTGAATTGCTGTGGCCCTGAGCTCCATTTTATAACTCGCGTTTTTGTGAGCTGACCGCAAATCCACAGTTTTGCTTCTGGACCTATACTGGTTCTGGGGGGGGCAGGCTGAGTCTTTGGTTAATTCCTCTTCATGACGGGTAATTAGAGTGAAATGTGGCCGTCCAAATGCCTACAGCTACTCTCTCATTGGTTGTCTCTCTTCCCTTATATCCTCTGCACAATTTTCCAACTGTGCGAAACAGGAGGTTATAGGGGCTGACTCTCCAAGTAGGGAGATTGATAGTAAAGCTGTTGGAATGTCAAACTGGAGCACAAGGAGAGAAAAAAAAGTAATAGAGTTTTAGAAACCTTTCACCATCAGATGGTTTCCATTCTCTAGGTTCCCATACATGTTATAACTGTAGTGATATTCCCTTCTTCTTGGAGAGTTGGGAACCATGGAAAGCGTGGCAGGCATAATTGCTTTAAAGGGTCTGCATTTTTTCACCCAATCTCACCAATCCTCTCAGTCCCAAGTGACCAGCGTTATGCCACATCCAGCTGTCATTGTAGATAGGGTCATTCCAGGTTTCATCAGAACCCCTGAAGGTATTGTGTAACAATTTTACTATTTTTATGTTTTGTTTTGAAATTCATTTTTATAGTGGGTTTGTGCTGATTCTCACTGCCATGTTTATGTCGTTCTAGACACACTTGGTCCCCTTACGGAGACATATCAATACATAGGTTTTAAAATTCTTACTAGTCAGATATATTTCTCTGTGGGGAATAAGGATGTTGAGTTCCGTTTACTGAGGAAGGAGTAGGGCTTGTCTCTTCTCTTTTTGGATTATGGAACGGTACCTGTGCTAATATCAAACTCTTGTTTTGTGCATCTCCCCACCTGTCTTTCCCCTTAAGCAAGCATTAGAGTGTTTTCTAAATCTGAGACTCTTTTCTCTTCCGTAATTCAGTTCATATGTAGCCATGTTTACATTCCCTTCATAAGAGATATCTTATGTCAGAATGCACCATGGCCTTGTCATAATAATGCTCCATGACCCCTGTCATCACAATGCTCCATGCCCTGGTTATCACAAAGCTCCATGTCCCTTGTCAACACAATTCTCCACGTCCTTGTCTTGACAATGCTACATGACACTTCTCATCAAAATATTACATGCTCTTGTCATCACAATTCTCCATGCATTTGAAATTGCAATGCTCCATGCACTTGTCATCACAATGCTCCATGCCCTTGTCATCACATTGCTCCATGACACCTGTCATCACAATGCTCCCTGACACCTGTCATCACAATGCTTCATGCCCCTTTTCATTATAGTGCTCCATGATGCTCGACACCACAATTACCCAAGGTCTTCTCATCACAATGCTCCACGGTTTTGCCATCACCATGCTCCATGCCTAGTCATAACAATGCTAAATGTCCCTTGTCCTCACAATTCTCCACGTCCTTGTCATTACATTGCTCCTGGCACTTCACATCAAAATGTTATATGCTCTTGTTATCACAATACTCCATGCAGTTGTCATCACAATGCTCCATGATCCCTGTTATAGGAAGCTCCATGCACTGTTCATCACAATGTTTCACGACCTGGACATTGAAATTATCAATGGCCCTTGATATCACAATGCTCCATGCCCTTGTCATCACAATGCTCCTTTACTTTGTCACAGCAAACCTCCATGACACTTGGCATCACAGTGCTCCATGATATTGTCATCAAACTGGAACATGACATATTTCATCACAATGCTCCCTGACACCTTTCTTCACAATAATCCATGACCTTGTCCTCACAGTGTTCCATGCCCTTGTCATTACAATGTGCCATGCCCAATCTTATCACAATAATCCATGAAACTTGTCAGACCAATGCTGCATGCCACTTTTCATCACAATGCTCCATGAACGCTGTCATCACAATGCACCATGCCCATCATCATAATGCTTCATGCTATTGTCATCACAATGAAATCAAAATGCTCCTTGACCTCTGTCCTCACAATGCTGCAAACCCTTGTGATCACAATGTTACGTAACACTTGTTATCACAATGCCCCATGACGCTGGTCAGCAAAATGATCCATGGTCTTCTCATCACAATGCACCATGACTTTTGTCATCACAATGCTCAATACACTTGTCATCACAATGCTCTCTGACTATTGCCCTCAGTATGCACCCTGAACTCTTTCATGACAAGGCTCCATGCCTATTTCATCACAATGATCCATGTCATTTTCATCACAATGCTCCAAGACCCCTGTAATCACAATGCTCCATGCCCTTGTCATCACAAAGCTCCATGACACATGTCATCAGCATGGTCCATGGCCTTCTCATCAAAATGCTCCATGCCCTTGTCATCACAATGCTCCCAGATCCCTGTAATCACAATGCTCCATGCCCCTTTTCAAATCAATGCTCCATGAACCCTGTCATCACAATGCATCATGCCCATCATCATAATGCTTCCGGCTATGGTCAGCACAATGAAATCAAAATTCTCCATGACCTCTGTCATCACAATGCTCCATGACCCCTGTCATCACAATACTCCATGAATATTTTCAGCCCAATGCTCCATGACCCTTGTCATCACAATCATCCATGCCCTTGTCATCCCAATGCTCCATGACCCCTGTATTCACAATGCTCCGTGACGCTTGTCATCAAAGTGCTCCATGACACCTGTCATCACAATGCTCCATGACTTTGTCAGCAAAATGCTACATGGCCTTGTCATTACAATGCTCTATGCGCTTGTCATCACAATACTCCATTACCATTGTCATCACAATCCTCCATGAACCTTTGGATCACATTGCTTTATGCCCTTGTCATCACAATGCTCCCTGCTCCTTGAAATCAAAATGATCCATGAACTCTCTCATCGCAATGCTCCAAACACTTGTGATCACAATGTTCCATAACACTTGTCATCACAACGCTCCATGATGCCTGTCTTCACAATACTCCATGCCCTTTTCATCACAATGCTCCATGACCTTTGTCATCACAATTCTCAATACACTTGTCATCACAATGCTCCCTGACACTTGTCTTCAGAATGCTCCTTGAACCCTCTCATGAAAAGGCTCCATGACGTTTTTATCACAATGCCCCATGCCGTTTTCATCACAATGCTCCATGCCATTGTCATCACAATGGGCCATTACATATGTCATCACAAAGTTCTCTGACACCTATATTCACAATAATGCATGACCTGGTCATCACAATGTTCCATGCCCTTGTCATCACAATGCGACATTCCAACAGTCATCACAATACTCCATGAAACATATTAGACCAATGATCCATGCCTTTTTCATCACAATGCCCCATGCCCTTTTTATCACAATGCTCCATGACCCCAGTCATCTCAATGCTCCGTGACTCCAGTCATCACAATGCTCCATGACCTTTGTTATCACAGTGGTCCATGCCCTCATCATCAACAGTCTCTGTGAAATTTTTAACCACAAAGCTCCATGAACATTTCATCACAATGCTATTTGACCCATGTCATCACAATTCTCTATGTCTTTCTCAGCAAAATTCTCCATGTCCTTCTCATCACAATTCTCCATGACCCCTGTCATCACAATGCTCCGTGACTCCAGTCATCACAATTCTTCATAACATTTGTCATCACAATGGTCGATGCCCACGTCATCGCAAGGCTCTGTTACCTTTGTAACCACAATGCTCCATGAACTTTTCATCACAATGCTCCGTGACACTTGTCATCACAATGCTCCATGCCTTTGTCAGAAAAATGCTCCATGACCCTTGTCATCACAATGTGCCAAGCGCTTCTCATCCCAACGGTCCAAAAGTTTGTCATGACAATGCTCCATAAACCTTGTAATCACAATGCTCCATGCCCTTCTCATCACAATGCTCCATGCCCTTGCCATCACAATGCACCATGTGCACTGTCATCACAATAGTCTATGAAACATGTCAGACAAATGCTCCATGCCCCTTTCATCACAATACTCCATGCCCTTGTCATCACAATGCTCCATGACACATGTCATCACAATGCTCCTTGACTCCAGTCATCACAATGCTTCATAACGTTTGTCATCACAATGGTCCATGCCCGCGTCATCACAAGGCTCTGTGACATATGTAACCACAGTGCTCCTTGAACATTTCATCACAATGCTCCGTGACCCTTGTCATCACAATGCTCCATGCCATTGTCAGAACAATGCTCAATGAAACTTGTCATCACACTGTGCCACGCGGTTTTCATTACAACGGTCCACAACTTTGTCATCGCTATGCTCCATAAATATTGTAATCACAATGCTGCATGCACTTCTCATCAAAATGCTCTCTCACCAGAGATATCACACTGTTCCATCACTAGTCATCAAAATACTCCCTCACCCCTGTAATCACAATGTTCCATGACACCTGATATCACAATGTTCTATAACCCCTGTCATCAAAATGCTCCATGACCCTTTTCATCCCAAAGCTCCATGACCCCTGGCATCACAGTTTTCTATAACCACTGCCATCAAAATGTTCCATGACACTTTTCATCAAATTGCTGCATGACCCTGTCATCAAAATGCTCCCTGCCCTTCTCATCACAATGCACCACACCCTTCTCATCAAAATGCTCCAAGACCTTTGTAATCACAAAGCTCAATGACCCTTGGCATCACAATGCTCCATGTCATTGTCATCACAATGCTCCATGAACCCTCTCATCACATTGCTCCATGCCCTTGTCATCACAAAGCTCCAGGACACTTGTTTTCACAATGCTCGATGCCCTTCTCATCACAATGATCCATGCCATTGTCATTACAATCCTCCATGCCCCATGTGTCACAGTGTTCCGTGCCATTGTCATCACAATGCTCCATGCCCTCTCTCATCACAATAATTCATGAAACATTTCAGACCAGTGCTCAATGCCCTTCTCATCACAATGCTCCGTTACCTCTGTCATAACAATGCTCCATGAACCCTGCCATAACAATGATCCACGGCCTTGTCATCACAAAGCTCCATGACGCATGTCATCAGAATGTTCCATGGCATTCTCATCACAATGCTCCATGCCCTTGTCATCACAATGCTCCAAAACCACTGTAATCACAGTGCTCCATGTCCCTTTTCATCTCAATGCTCCATGAACCCTGTCATCACAATGCACCATGCCCATCATCATAATGCTTCAGGCTATTGCCATCACAATGAAATCAGTAATCTCCATGACCTCTGTCATCATAATGCTCCAAAACCTTTTGATCACAATGTTCCATAACACTTATCATCACAAAACACCATGACAATCATCATCACAATTATCCATGGACTTCTCATCACAATGCTCCATGACATTTGTCATCACAATGCTCAATACACTTGTCATCACAATGCTCCCTGACACTTGTCGTCAGTATGCTCCTTGAACCCTGTCATGACAAGGCTCCATGCCTTTTTCATCACAATGATCCATGCCCTTTTCATCACAATGCTCCAAGACCACTGTAATCACAATGCTCCATGCCCTTGTCATCACAAAGCTCCATGACGCATGTCATCAGAATGCTGCATGGCCGTCTCATGACAATGCTCCATGCCCTTGTCATCACAATGCTCCAAGACCACTGTAATCACAATGATCCATGCCCCTTTTCATTAGAATGCTCCATGAAACTTGTCATCACAAGCCTCCATGGTCTTCTCATCACAATGCTACAGGACCTTGTCATCACCAAGCTCCATAACCCTTGTCATCACAATACTCAATGAATATTATCAGCACAATGCTCCATGACACTTGTCTGCACAATGATCCATGCCCTTGTCATCCCAATGATCCATGACCCCTGTATTCACAATGCTCCATGACACTTGTCATCACAGTGCTCCATGACACATGTCATCACAAAGCTCCATGCCTTTATCAGCAAAATGCTACATGACCTTGTCATTACAATGCTCTATGTGCTTGTCATCACAAAACTCCATTTCCATTGTCATCACAATCCTCCATGAACCTTGGGATCACATTGCTTCATGCCCTTTTCATCACAATGCTCCATGCTCCTTGAAATCAATATGATCCATGACCTCTGTCATCACAATGCTCCAAACCCTTGTGATCACAATGTTCCAGAACACTTGTCATCACAACGCTCCATGATGCCTGTCATCACAATACTCCATGCCCTTTTCATCACAATGTTCCATAACCTTTGTCATCACAATTCTCAATATACATGTCATCACAATGCTCCCTGACATTGTCATCAGAATGCTCCTTGAAACCTGCCATGAAAAGGCTCCATGCCATTTTCTTCACAATGCCCCATGCCATTTTCATCACAATGCTCCATGCCATTGTCATCAAAATACTCCACAGGCTTGTCATCAGAATGCTCCATGAACCTTGTCATCACAATTCTCCATGCAATTGTCAGCACAATGCTCCCTGTCCCATGTCATCACAATGCTCCAAGCCATTGTCATCACAGTATTCCATAATCTTTGTCATCAGAATCCTCCATGACACTTGGCATCACAATGCTCCATGCCATTGTCATCACAATGGGCCATTACATATGTCATCACAATGCTCCCTGACACCTCTCTTCACAATACTGCATGACCTGGTCATCACAATACTCCATGCCCTTGTCATCACAGTGTGCCATTCGAACTGTCATCGCAAAAATCCATGGAACTTATTAGACTAATGTTCCATGCCCTTGTCATCACAGTGCTCCATGCCTTTGTTATCACAATGCTCCCTGACCCCTGTCATCACAATGCTCCATGCCTCCATTCATCACAATGCTTCATGATCTTTGTCATCACAATGCTCCATGCCCTCGTCATCAACAGTCTCTGTGACCATTTTAACCACAATGCCCCATGAACTTTTCATTACAATGCTCTTTGACCCTTGTCATCACAATGCTCTATGCCTATCTCAGCACAATGCTCCATGACCCTTGTCATCACAATGATCCTTGCGCTTGTCAGCACAATGCTCCATGACACATGTCATCACAATGCACCATGCGCTTGTCATCACAGTGCTCTACAATCTTGTCATCGCAATGCTCCATAAACATTGTCATCATAATCTTCCATGCACTTCTCATCAAAATGCTCTCTCACCACTGATATCACAATGCTACATCACTATTTGTCACAATACTCCCTACCACCTGTCATCACAATGTTCCATGACTCCTGTCATCACAATGCTACATGCACTTATCATCCAAATGTTCGATGACCCCTGACATCACAATGTTCCATAACACCTGTCATCAAAATGTTCCATGAAAATTTTCAACAAATTGCTCCATGAACCTGTCATCACAATTCTCCCTGCCCTTCTCATCACAGTGCACAACGCCCTTGCCATCAAAATGCTCCATGGCCTTTGTCATCTCAAAGATCCCTGACCCTTGGCATCAAAATGCTCCATGTCATTGTCATCACAATGCTCCATGAACGCTCTCATCACATTGCTCCATGCCCTTGTCTTCACAAATCTCCATGACACATGTCATCAGCATTCTACATGGCATTCTCATCACAATGCTCCATGCCCTTGCCATCACAATGCTACATAACCCCTCTCATAACAATGCTCCATGACCCTGCCATCACGATATTCCATGGCCTTGTCATCACAAGGCTCCATGACCCTTCACATCACAACACTCCAAGAACCCTGTAATCACAATGCTCCATGCCCTTTTTCATCTCAATGATCCATTAACCCTGTCATCACAATGCACCATGCCCATCATCATAATGCTTCATGCTATTGGCATCACAATGAAATCAAAATACACCATGACCTCTGTCATAACAAAGCTCCAATCCCTTGTGATCACAATATTCCATAACACTTGTCATCACAATGCCCCTTGACACTCATCATCACAATTATCCTTGGTCTTCTAATCACAATGCTCCATGACCTTTGTCATCACAATGCTCAATACACTTGTTATCAAAATGCTCCCTGACACTTGTTGTCTGTATGCTCCTTGAACTCTGTCATGACAAGGCTCCATGCCTTTTTCATCACAATGATCCATGCCCTTTTCATCACAATGCTCCAAGACCAATGTAATCACAATGCTCCATGCCCTTGTCATCACAAAGCTCAATGAAACATGCCATTAGAATGCTCCTTGGTCTTCTCCTCACAATGTCCCATGCCCTTGTCATCACAATGTTCCATGTCCCCTGTAATCACAATGCTCCATGCCCCATTTCATCAGTATGCTCCATGAGATTTGTCATAACAAGTCTCTATGCATTTCACATCACAATGCTCCAGGACATTGTAATCACAGTGCTTCACGACCTTGTTCTGAAAATTCTCAATGACCCTGGTCATCATAATGCTCCAAGCCCTAGTCATCACAATGTTCCATTATATTTGTCATCAAAATCCTCCATTACATTTGGCATCACAATGCTCCCTGCCATTGTCATTGCAATGGACCATGACATATGTCATCACAATGCTCCCTGACACCTGTCTTCACAATACTCCATGACCTTCTCATCACAATGATTCATGCCCTTGTCATCACAATGCACAATGTCCACTGTCATCACAATAATCTATGAAACTTGTCAGACCAATGCTCCATGCCCCTGTCACCACAGTTCTCCATGCCCTAATCATCACAATGCTCCATGACCACTGTCATCACAATGCATCATGTCCATCATCTTAATGCTTCCGGCTATTGTCAGCACAATGAAATCAAAATTCTCCATGACCTCTGTAATCACAATGCTCCATGACCCCTGTCATCACATTACACCATGAATATTTTCAGGCCAATTCTCCATGACCCTTGTCATCACAATCATCCATGCCCTTGTCATCCCAATGATCCATGACAGCTTATTCACAATGCTCCGTGACGCTTGTCATCACAGTGCTCCATGACACCTGTCATCACAATGCTCCATGATTTTGTCAGCAAAATGCTATATGACCTTGTCATTACAATGCTCTATGCGCTTGTCATCACAATCCTCCTTTTCCAATGTCATCACAATCCTCCATGAATCTTGGGATCACATTGCTTCATGCTCTTGTCATCACAATGCTCCATGTTCCTTGTAATCAAAATGATCCATGACCTCTCTCATCACAATGCTCCAAACCCTTGTGATCACAAAGTCCCATAGCACTTGTCATCACAACGCTCCATGATGCCTGTCATCACAATACTCCATGCCCTTTTCATCACAATGCTCCATGACCATTGTCATCACAATTCTCAATACACTTGTCATCACAATGCTCCCTGACACTGGTCATCAGAATGCTCCTTGAACCCTGTCACAAAAAGGCTCCATGCCTTTTTCATCACAATGCCCCATGCCGTTTTCATCACAATGCTCCAGGCCATTGTCATCAAAATACTCCACAAGCTTGTCATCAGAATGCTCCATGACCTTTGTTATCACAATTCTCCATGCACTTGTCAGCACCGTGCTCTGTGACCTTTGTCATAACAATGCTCCAAACGATTGCCATCACAATGCTCCATGACCTTTGTCATCAGAATACTCCATGACACTTGGCATCAGAGTGCTCCATGCCATTGTCATCAAAATGGGCCATTACACATGTCATCAAATTGCTCCCTGACACCTGTGTTCACAATACTGCATGACCTGGTCATCACAATGCTACATGCCATTGTTATCACATTGCTCCATGACCCCTGTCATCTCAATGCTCCGTGACTCCAGTTATCACAATGCTTCATGACCTTTGTCATCACAATGGTCCATGCCCTCATCATCAACAGTCTCTGTGACCTTTTTAACCACAATGCTACATGAAATTTTCATCAAAATGCTCTTTGACAATTGTCATTACAATACTCCATGCACTTCTCATCAAAATGCTCTCTCACCACTGATATCACAATGGTACATGACTATTTGTCACAATACTCCCTCACCCCTGTCATCACAATGTTCCATGACTCCTGTCATCACATTGCTACATGCACTTATCATCACAATGTTCGATGACCCCTGGCATCACAATGTTCCATAACATCTGTCATCAAAATGTTCCATGACACTTTTCATCAAATTGCTCCATGACCCTGTCATCACAAAGCTCCCTACCCTTCTCATCACATTGCACAATGCCCTTGTCATCAAAATGCTCCATGACCTTTGTCATCACAAAGATCCATGACCCTTGGCATCACAATGCTCCATGTCATTGTCATCACAATGCACCTTGAAGGTTCTCATCACATTTCTCCATGTCCTTGTCATCACACACCTCCATGACACATGTCATCAGAATGCTCCATGGGCTTCTCATCACAATGGTCCATGCCCTTGTCATCACTATGTTCCATTACCCCTGTCATAACAATGCTTCATGAACCCTGTAATCACGATGTTCCATGGCCTTGTCATCACAAGGCTCCATGACCCTTCTCATCACAATGCTCCAAGAACCCTGTAATCACAATGCTCCATGCCCGTTTTCATATCAATGATCCATGAACCCTGTCATCACAATGCACCATGCCCATCATCATAATGATTCATGCTATTGTCATCACAATGAAATCAAAAGGCTCCATGACATCTGACATAACAATGCTCCAAACCCTTGTGATCACAATATTCCATAACACTTGTCATCACAATGCCCCATGAAGCTCATCAACACAATTATCCATGGTATTCTCATCACAATGCTCCATGACCTTTGTCATCAAAATGATCAATACACTTGTCATCAATATGCTCCCTGACCCTTGTTTTCTGTATGCTCCTTGAACCCTGTCATGACAAGGCTCCATGCCTTTTTTATCACAATGAACCATGCACTTTTCATCACAATGCTTCAAGACCCCTGTCATCACAAAGCTCCATGCCCTTGTCATCACAAAGCTCAATGATGTATGTCTTCAGAATGCTCCTTGTCCTTCTCCTCACAATGCTCCATGCCCTTGTCATCACAATGCTCCATGACCCCTGTCATCACAATGCTCCGTGATTCCAGTCATCACAATGCTTCATAACGTTTGTCATCACAATTGTCCTTGCCAGCGTCATCACAAGGCACTGTGACCTTTGTAATCACAATGCTCCATGAACTTTTCATCACAATTCTCTGTGACCTTTGTCATCACAGTGCTCCAAGTCTTTGTCAGAAAAATGCTCCATGACCATTGTCATCACAATGTGCCACGCGCATTTCATCACAACATTCCACAACCTTATCATTGCAATGCTCCATAAACTTTGTAATCAAAATGGTCCTTGCACTTCTCATCAAAATGCTCTCTCACCAGAGATATCACAATGTTCCATCACTAGTCATCACAATACTACCTCAACCATGGAATCACAATGTTCCATGACCCTGTCATCACGATGCTACATCCCCTAATCATCACAATGTTCCATGACCTCTGATATCACAATGTTCCATAAGCCCTGTCATCAAAATGCTCCATGACCCTTGTCATCACAATTCTCCATGCACTTGTCAGCACAATGCTCCCTGACCCTTGTCAGCACAATGATCCAAGCCATTGTCATCACTGTGCTCCATTACCTTTGTCATCTGAATCCTCCATGTCACTTGGCATCACAATGCTCCATGCCATTGTCATCAAAATGGGCCATTACATATGTCATCAAATTGCTCCCTGACACCTGTCTTCACAATAATGCAAGACCTGGTCATCACAATGCTCCATGCCCTTGTCATCACAATGCGCCATTCCAACTGTCATCGCAATAATCCATGAAACTTACTAGACCAATGTTCCATGCCCTTGTCATCACAGTGCTCCTTGTCCTTGTTATCACAATGTTCCACGACCCCTGTCATCACAATGCACCGTGACTCCAGTCATCACAATGCTTCATGACTTTTGTCATCACAATGGTCCATGCCCTCGTCATCAACAGTCTCTGTGACTTTTTTAACCACAATGCTCCATGAACTTTTCATCACACTGCTCTTTGACCCATGTCATCACAATGCTGTGTGCCTTTCTCAGCACAATGCTCCATGACCCTGGTCATCACAATGCTCCATGCGCTTGTCAGCACAATGCTCCATGACACATGTCATCACAATGCACCATGCGCTTGTCATCACAGTGCTCCACAATCTTGTCATCACAATGCTCCATAAAACTTGTCATCACAATGCTCCATGCACTTCTCATCAAAATGCTCTCTCACCACTGATATCACAATGTTATATCACTATTCGTCGCAATACTCCCTCACCTCTGTCATCACAATGATCGATGAATCCTGTCATCACAATGCTACATGCACTTATCATCACAATGTTCGATGACCCCTGACATCACAATGTTCCATAACCCCTGTCATCAAAATGATCCTTGACACTTTTCATCTAATTGCTCCATGACCCTGTCATCAAAATGCTCCCTGCCCTTCTCATCACAATGCACAATGCCCTTGCCAACAAAATGCTCCATGGCCTTTGTCATCACAAATATCCATGACCCTTCGCATCACATTGCTCCATGCCCTTGTCATCACTAAGCTCTATGACACATGTCATCAGAATGCTCCATGGACTTCTCATCACAATGCTCCATGCCCTTTCCTTCAAAATGCTCCATTACACCTGTCATAACAATGCTCCAAACCCTTGTGATCACAATATTCCATAACACTTGTCATCACAATGCCCCATGACGCTCGTCATCACAGTTATCCATGGTCTTCTCATCACAATGCTCCATGACCTTTGTCATCACAATGCTCTATACACTTGTCATCAATATGCTCCCTGACACTTGTTGTCTGTATGCTCCTTGAACCCTGTCATGACAAGGCTCCATGCCCTTTTCATCACAATGCTCCAAGATCCCTGTAATCACAATGCTCCATGCACTTATCATCACAACACCCCATGACGCACATCATCACAATTATCCATGGTCTTCTCATCACAATGCTCCATGACCTTTGTCATCAAATGCTCCATGCCATTGTCATCACATTGCTCCAAGACCATTGTAATCACAATGCTCCATTCCCCTTTTCATCTCAATGCTCCATGAACCCTGTCATCACAATGAACCATGCCCATCATCATAATGCTTCCGGCTATTGTCATCACAATGAAATCAAAATTCTCCATGACCTCTGTCATCACAATGCTCCATGACCCCTGTCATCACAATACTCGATGAACATTTTCAGCCAAATGCTACATGACTCTTGTCATCACAGTGATCCATGTCCTTGTCATCCCAATGCTCCATGACCACTGTATTCACAATGCTCCATGACGCTTGTCATCACAGTGCTCCATGACACCTGTCATCGCAATAATCCATGAAACTTATTAGACCAATGCTCCATGACCTTGTCATCACAATGCTCCCTGACACTTGTCGTCAGTATGCTCCTTGAACCCTGTCATGACAAGGCTCCATGCATTTTTCATCACAATGATCCATGCCCTTTTCATCACAATGCTCCAAGACCCCTGTAATCACAATGCTCCATGCCCTTGTCATCAAAAACCTCCATGACGCATGTCATCAGAATGCTCCATGGCCTTTTCCTCACTATGCTCCATGGCATTGTCATCACAATGCTCCATGTACCCTCTCATCACATTGCTCCATGCACTTGTCATTACAATCCTCCATGACCCATGTATCACAGTGTTCCGTGCCCTTGTCATCACTATGCTCCAGTCCATCTCATCACAATAAAATATGAAATATTTCAAACCAATGCTCAATGCCCTTCTCATCACAATGCTCCATTACCTCTGTCATAACAATGCACCAGGACCACTGTCATCACAATGTTCCACGGCCTTGTCATCACAAGGCTCCATGACCCTTGTCATCACAATGCTCCAAGAAACATGTAATCAAAATTCTCCATGCCCTTGTCATAACAGAGCTCCATGACGCATGTCATCAGAAGGTCCCATGGCCTTCTCATCACAATGCTCCATGCCCTTGTCATCACAATGCTCCAAGACCCCTGTAAACACAATGCTCCATGCCCCTTTTCATCTCAATGCTCCATGAACCCTGTCATCACAATGCACCAGGCCCATCTTCATAATGCTTCAGGCTATTGTCACTACAATAAAATCAAAATTCTCCATGATTTCTGTCATCATAATGCTCCAAACCCTTGTGATCACAATGTTTCATAACACTTATCATCACAACACCCCATGACGATCATCATCACAGTTATCCATGGTGTTCTCATCACAATGCTCCATGATCATTGTCATCACAATGCTCAATACACTTGTCATCACAATACTCCCTGACACCTGTCGTCAGTATGCTCCTTGAAACCTGTGATGACAAGTCTCCATGCCTTTTACATCACAATGATCCATGCCTTTTCATCACAAAGCTCCAAGACCCCTGTTATCACAATGCTCCATGGCCTTGTCAGCACAAAGCTCCATGACGCATGTCATCAGAATTCTCCATGGCTTCTCCTCACAATGCTCCATGCCCTTGTCATCACAATGCTCCAAAACCCTTGTAATCACAATGCTCAATGCCCTTTTTCATCAGAATGCTCCATGAGACTTGTCATCACAAGTTTCCATGGTCATCTCATCACAATGCTCCAGGACCTTGTCATCACCATGCTCCATTCCATTGTCATCACAATGCTCCATGACCCCTGTCATTACAATAAACCATTAACATTTCCAGCCGAATGCTACATGACATTCTCATCACAATGCTCCATGACCAATATCATCACAATGCTCCATGACCCCTGTCATCACAACCATGCATAACACCTGACAACACAATGATCCCTGACCCTTGTCATCACAATAATCCATTCCCTAGTCATCACTATGTTCCATGACACCTGTCATCACAATAGTCCATGAACATTTTCAGCCCAATGCTCCATGAACCTTGTCATCACAATGATCCATGCCCTTTTCATCCCAATGCTCCATGACCCCTGTATTCACAATGCTCCTTGATGCTTGTCATCACAGTGCTCCATGACACCTGTCATCACAATGCTCCATGCCTTTGTCAGCAAAATGCTACATGACATTGTCATTGCAATGCTCTATGCGCTTGTCATCACAATAGTCCATTTCCATTTTCGTCACAATCCTCCTTGAACCTTGGGATCACATTGCTTCATGCCCTTGTCATCACAATGCTCCATGTGCCTTGAAATCAAAATGATCCATGACCTCTCTCATCACATTGCTCCAAAACCTTGTGATCACAATGTTCCATAACACTTGTCATCATAATGCTCCATGATGCCTGTCAGCACAATACTCCATGCCCTTTTCATCACATTGCTCCATGACCTTTGTCATCACAATTCTCAATACACTTGTCATCACGATGCTCCCTGACACTTGTCGTCAGAATTCTCCTTGAACCCTGTCACGAAAAGGCTCCATGCCTTTTTCATCACAATGCCCCATGCCGTTTTCATCACAATGATCCATGATATTGTCATTAAAATACTCCACAAGCTTGTCATTAGAATGCTCCATGACCCTTGTCATCACAATTCTCCATGCACTTGTCAGCACAATGCTCCCTGACCCTTGTCATCACAATGCTCCAAGCCATTGTCATCACAATGCTCCATTACCTTTGTCATCAGAATCCTCCATTACACTTGGCATCACAATGCTCCATGCCATTGTCATCACAATGGGCCATTACATATGTCATCACAATGCTCCCTGACACCTGTCTTCACAATACTGCATCACCTGGTCATCACAATGCTCCATGCCCTTTTCATCACAATGTGTCATTCCATCTGTCATTGCAATAATCCATGAAACATATTAGACCAATGTTCCAGGCCCTTGTTATCACAATGCTCCATGTCCTTGTTATCACAATGTTCCAAGACCCCTGTAATCAGAAAGCTCCATGCCCCTTTTCATCAGTATGCTCCATGAGACTTGTCTTCACAAGGCTCCATGGATTTCTCATCACAAAGCTCCAGGAACTTGTCATCACAATGCTTCACGATCTTGTCATGAATATCTTCAATGGCCCTTGTAATCATAATGCTGCAAGCCCTAGTCATCACAATGCTCCATTATATTTTCCATCACAATGTTCCATTACATTTGGCATCACAATGTTCCCTGCCATTGTCATCGCAATGGACCATGACATATGTCATCACAGTGCTCCCTGACACCTCTCTTCACAATACTCCATGACCTTCTCATCACAATGCCCCATGCCCTTGTCATCACAATGCACCATGTCCACTGTCATCACAATAATCTATGAAACTTCTCAGACCAATGCTCCATGCCTCTGTCTTCACAATGCCCCATGCCCTGCTTAGCACAATGCTACATGACACCTGTGCTCACAATGCTCCATGACTCGAGTCATCACAATGCTTCATAACGTTTGTCATCACAGCGGTCCATGCCCGCGTCATCGCAAGGCCCTGTGTCCTTTGTAACCACAATGCTCCATGAACATTTCATCACACTACTCCGTGACCCTTGTCATCACAGTGCTCCATGCCTTTGTCAGAACAATGCTCCATGACACTTGTCATCACAATGTGCCACACGCTTTTCATCACATTTTTCCACAACCTTGTCATGTCTATGCTCCATAAACCTTGTAATCACAATGCTCCATGCACTTCTCATCCAAATGCTCTCTCACTTGAGATATCACAATGTTCCATCACTAGTTATCACAATGTTCCCTCACCCCTGTAATCACAGTGTTCCATACCCCTGTCATCACAATGCTACATCCCCTTATCAGCACAGTGTTCCATGACCCCTGACATCACAATGTTCCATACCCCCTGTCATCAAAATGCTCCATGACCCTTTTCATCCCAAAGCTCCATGACCCCTGGCATCACAATGTTCTATAACCCCTGTCATCAAAATATTCCATTACACTTTTCATCAAATTGCTGCATGACCCTGTCATCAAAATGCTCCCTGCCCTACTCATCACAATGCACCACACCCTTGTCATCAAAATGCTCCATGACCTTTGTCATCACAAAGCTCCATGACCCTTGGCATCACAATGCTCCATGCCCCTGTCATTACAATCCACAATGACCCATGTATCACAGTGTTCCGTGCCCTTGTCATCACAATGCTCCATGCCCACTCTCATCACAGTAATCCATGAAATATTTCAGACCAATGCTCAATGCCCTTCTCATCAATATGCTCCATTAATTCTGTCATAACAATGATCCATGACCACTGCCATCACAATGTTCCACGGCATAGTCATCACAAGGCTCCATGACCCTTGTCATCACAGTGCTCCAAGAACCCTGTAATCACAATGCTCAATGCCCTTGTCATCACAGTGCTCCAAGATCCCTGTAATCAAAATGCTACATGCCCCTTTTCATCTCAATGCTCCATGAACCCTGTCATCACAATGCACCATGCCCATCATCATAATGCTTCAGGCTATTGTCATCACAATGAAATCAAAATTATCCATGACCTCTGTCATCATAATTCTCCAAATCCTTGTGAACACAATGTTCCATAACACTTATCATCACAACACCCCATGACTATCATCATCACAATTATCCATGGCCTTCTCATCACAATGCTCCAAGACCTTTGTCATCACATTTCTCAATACACTTGTCATCACAATGCTCCCTGACACTTGTCATCAGAATGCTCCTTGAACCCTGTCACAAAAAGGCTCCATGCCTTTTTCATCACACTGTCCCATTCCGTTTTCATCACAATGCTCCATGCCATTGTCATCAAAATACTCCACAGGGTTGTCATCAGAATGCTCCATGACACTTGTCATCACAATTCTCCATGCACTTGTCAGCACAATGCTCCTTGACACATGTCATCACAGTGCTCCAAGCCATTGTCATCACAATGCTCCATTACCTTTGTCATCAGAATCCTCCATGACACTTGGCATCACAATGCTCCATGCCATCGTCATCACAATGGGCCATTACATATGTCATCACAATGCTCCCTGACATCTGTCTTCACAATACTGCATGACCTGGTCATCACAATGCTCCATTCCAACTGTCATCTCAATAATCCATGAAACTTATTAGACAAATGTTCATTGCCCTTGTCATCACAAGGTTCCATGCCCTTTTTATCACCATGCTCCATGACCACTGTCATCACAATGTTCCGTGACTCCAGTCATCACAGTGCTTCATGACCTTTGTCATCACAATGGTCCATGCCCTCGTCATCAACAGTCTCTGTGACCTATTTAACCACAATGCTCCATGAACTTTTCATCACACTGCTCTTTGACCCTTGTCATCACAATGCTCTATGCCTTTCTCAGCACAATGCTCCATGACCCTTGTCATCACAATGCTCCATGCGATTGTCAGCACAATTTTCCATGACACATGTCATCACAATGCACCATGCGCTTATCATCACTGTGCTCCACAATCTTTTCATCACAATGCTCCGTAAAATTTGTCATCACAATGCTCCATGCACTTCTCATCAAAATGCTCTCTCACCACTGATATCACAATGCTACATCACTATTTGTCACAATATTCCCTCACCCCTGTCATCACAATGTTCCATGACTCCTGTCATCACAATGCTACATGCACTGATCATCATAATGTTCGATGACCCATGACATCACAATGTTCCATAACACCTGTCATCAAAATGTTCCTTGATACTTTTCATCAAATTGCTCCATGACACTGTCATCACAATGCTCCCTGCCCTTCTCATCACAATGCACAACGCCCATGCCATCAAAATGCTCCATGACCATTGTCATCACAATGATCCATGACCATTGGCATCACAATGTCCCATGTCATTGTCATCACAATGCTCCATGAACGCTCTCATCACATTGCTCAATGCCCTTGTCTTCACAAAGCTCAATGACACATGTCATCAGAATGCTCCATGGCCTTCTCATCACAATGCTCCATGCCCTTGCCATCACAATGCTCCATTACCACTATCATAACAATGCTCCATGACCCCTGCCATCACGATGTTCCATGGCCTTGTCATCACAAGGCTCCATGACCCTTCTCATCACAATGCTCCAAGAACACTGTAATCACAATGCTCTATGCCCCTTTTCATCTCAATGATCCATGAACCCTGTCATCACAATGCACCATGCCCATCATCATAATGCTTCATGCTATTGTCATAACAATGAAATCAAAATGCTCCATGACCTCTGTCATAACAATGCTCCAAACCCTTGTGATCACAATATTCCATAACACTTGACATCACAGTGCCCCATGACGCTCGTCATCACAATTATCCATGGTCTTCTCATCACAATGCTCCATGACATTCGTCATCACAATGCTCAATACACTTGTTATCATACTGCTCCCTGACACTTGTTGTCTGTATGCTCCTTTTACCCTGTCATGACAAGGCTCCATGCCATTTTCATCACAATGATCCATGCCCTTTTCATCACAATGCTCCAAGACCCATGTAATCACGATGCTCCATGCCCTTGTCATCACAAAGTTCAATGATGCATGCCATCAGAATGCTCCTTGGACTTCTCCTCACAATGCTTCATGCCCTTGTCATCACAAAGTTCCAAGACCCCTGTAATCACAATGCTGCATGCCCTTTTTCATCAGTAAGCTACATGAGACTTGTCATCACATGGCTCCATGGTTTTGTCATCATAATGCTCCCAGCCCTAGTCATCACAATGCTCCATTATATTTGACATCACAATCCTCCATTACATTTGGCATCACAATGCTCTCTGCCATTGTCATCTCAGTGGCCCATGCCATATGTCATCCCAATGCTCCATGACCCCTGTATTCACAATGATCCGTGACGCTTGTCATCACAGTGCTGCATGACACCTGTCATCACAATCCTCCATGCCTTTTTCAGCAAAATGCTACATGACCTTGTCATTACAATGCTCTATGCGCTTTTCATCACAATACTCCATTACCATTGTCATCACTATCCTCCATGAACCTTGGGATCACATTGCTTCATGCCCTTGTCATCACAATGCTCCATGCTCCTTGAAATCAAAATGATCCATGACCTCTGTCATCGCAATGCTCCAAACACTTGTGATCACAATGTTCCATAACACTTCTCATCACAATGCTCCATGATGCCTATCATCACAATACTCGATGCTCATTTCATCACAATGCTCCATGACCTTTATCATCACAATTCTCAATATACTTGTCATCACAATGTTCCCTGACACTTGTCGTCAGAATGCTCCATGAACCCTGTCATGAAAAGGTTCCATGCCTATTTCATCACAAAGCCCCATGCAGTTTTCATCACAATGCTCCATGCCATTGTCATCAAAATACTCCACAAGCTTGTCATCAGAATGCTCCATGACCCTTGTCATCACAATTCTCCATGCACTTGTCCGCACAATGCTCCCTGACCCTTGTCATCACTATGCTCCAAGCCATTGTCATCACAATGCTGCATTACCTTTGTCATCAGAATCCTCCATGCCATTGTCATCACAATGGGCCAATACATATGTCATCACAATGCTCCCTGACACCACTTTTCACAATACTCCATGACCTGGTCATCACAATGCTCCTTGCCCTTATCATCACAATGCTCCATTACCTCTGTCATAAAAATGCTCCATGACCCCTGCCATCACAATGTTCCACGTCCTTGTCATGACAAGGCTCCATGACCCTTATCTTCACAATGGTCCAAGACCCCTGTAATCACAATGCTTCATGCCTTTTTTCATCAGAATGCTTCATGAGACTTGTCACCACAAGTCTCCATGGTCATCTCATCACAGTGCTTCAGGACCTTGTCATCACCATGCTTCATTCCCTTGTCATCACAATGCTCCATGACCACTGTCATCACAATACTCCATGAACATTTTCAGCCCAATGCTCCATTACCTTCCATCACAATACTCCATGACCAATATCATCACAATGCTCCATGACCACTGTCATCACAACACTCCATGACACCTGACAACACAATGATCCGGGACTCTTGTCATTACAATGCTCCATTCCCTAGTCATCAAAATGCACCATGACCCCTGTCATCACAATACTCCATGAACATTTTCAGCCCAATGCTCCATGACTCTTGTCATCACAATGATCCATGCCCTTGTCATCCCAATGCTCCATGACCCCTGTATTCACAATGCTCTGTGTCGCTTGTCATAACACTGCTCCATGACACCTGTCATCACAATGCTCCATGCCTTTGTCAGCAAAATGCTACATGACCTTGTCATTACAATGCTCTATGCACTTGTCATCACAATACTCCATTTCCATTGTCATCACCATCCTCCCTGAAACTTGGGATCACATTGCTTCATGCCCTTGTCATCACAATGCTCCATGATTTTGTCAGCAAAATGTTACATGACATTGTCATTACAATTGTCTATGTGCTTGTCATCAAAATACTCCATTTCCATTGTCATCACAATCCTCCATGAACCTTGGGATCACATTGCTTCATGCCCTTTTCATCTCAATGCTCCATGCTCCTTGAAATCAAAATGATCCCTGACCTCTGTCATCGCAATGCTCCAAACACTTGTGATTCCAGTGTTCCATAACACTTGTCATCACAACGCTCCATGATACCTGCCATCACAATACTCCATGCTCTTTTCATCACAATGCTCCATGACATTTGTCATCACAATTCTCAATACACTTGACATCACAATGCTCCATGACCCTTGTCATCACATTGGGCCATGCACATTTCATCACAATGATACACAACCTTGTCATTGCTATGCTCCATAAAGCTTGTAATCACAATTCCCCATGCACTTCTCATCCAAATGCTCTCTCACATGAAATATCACAATGTTCCATCACTAGTCATCACAATCCTCCCTTTACCCTGTTATTACAATGTTCCATGACCCCTGCCATCACAAAGCTACATCCCCTTATCAACACAATGCTCCATGACCACTGTCATCAAAATACTCCATGAACATTTTCAGCCCAATCCTCCATGACCCTTGTCATCACAATCATCCATGCCCTTGTCATCCCAATGCTCCATGACCCCTGTATTCACAATGTTCCATGACGCTTGTCATCACACTGCTGCATGACACCTGTCATCACAATGCTCAATGCCTTTGTCAGCAAAATGCTACATGACCTTGTCATTACAATGCTCTAGGCGCTTGTCATCACAATACTCCATTACCATTGTCATCACAATCCTCCATGAACCCTGGGATCACATTGCTTCATGCCCTTGTCATCATATTGCTCCATGCTCTTTGAAATCAAAATGATCCATGACTTCTGTCATCACAATTCTCCAAACCCTTGTGATCACAAAGTTCCATAGCACTTGTCATCACAACGCTGCATGATGCCTGTCATCACAGTACTCCATGCCCTTTTCATCACAATGCTCCATGACCTTGCCATCACAATGCTCCATTACCACTATCATAACAATGCTCCATGACCCCTGCCATCACGATGTTCCATGGCCTTGTCATCACAAGGCTCCATGACCCTTCTCATCACAATGCTCCAAGAACACTGTAATCACAATGCTCTATGCCCCTTTTCATCTCAATGATCCATGAAACCTGTCATCACAATGCACCATGCCCATCATCATAATGCTTCATGCTATTGTCATAACAATGAAATCAAAATGTTCCATGACCTCTGTCATAACAATGCTCCAAACCCTTGTGATCACAATATTCCATAACACTTGACATCACAGTGCCCCATGACGCTCGTCATCACAATTATCCATGGTCTTCTCATCACAATGCTCCATGACATTCGTCATCACAATGCTCAATACACTTGTTATCATACTGCTCCCTGACACTTGTTGTCTGTATGCTCCTTTTACCCTGTCATGACAAGGCTCCATGCCATTTTCATCACAATGATCCATGCCCTTTTCATCACAATGCTCCAAGACCCATGTAATCACGATGCTCCATGCCCTTGTCATCACAAAGTTCAATGATGCATGCCATCAGAATGCTCCTTGGACTTCTCCTCACAATGCTTCATGCCCTTGTCATCACAAAGTTCCAAGACCCCTGTAATCACAATGCTGCATGCCCTTTTTCATCAGTAAGCTACATGAGACTTGTCATCACATGGCTCCATGGTTTTGTCATCATAATGCTCCCAGCCCTAGTCATCACAATGCTCCATTATATTTGACATCACAATCCTCCATTACATTTGGCATCACAATGCTCTCTGCCATTGTCATCTCAGTGGCCCATGCCATATGTCATCCCAATGCTCCATGACCCCTGTATTCACAATGATCCGTGACGCTTGTCATCACAGTGCTGCATGACACCTGTCATCACAATCCTCCATGCCTTTTTCAGCAAAATGCTACATGACCTTGTCATTACAATGCTCTATGCGCTTTTCATCACAATACTCCATTACCATTGTCATCACTATCCTCCATGAACCTTGGGATCACATTGCTTCATGCCCTTGTCATCACAATGCTCCATGCTCCTTGAAATCAAAATGATCCATGACCTCTGTCATCGCAATGCTCCAAACACTTGTGATCACAATGTTCCATAACACTTCTCATCACAATGCTCCATGATGCCTATCATCACAATACTCGATGCTCATTTCATCACAATGCTCCATGACCTTTATCATCACAATTCTCAATATACTTGTCATCACAATGTTCCCTGACACTTGTCGTCAGAATGCTCCATGAACCCTGTCATGAAAAGGTTCCATGCCTATTTCATCACAAAGCCCCATGCAGTTTTCATCACAATGCTCCATGCCATTGTCATCAAAATACTCCACAAGCTTGTCATCAGAATGCTCCATGACCCTTGTCATCACAATTCTCCATGCACTTGTCCGCACAATGCTCCCTGACCCTTGTCATCACTATGCTCCAAGCCATTGTCATCACAATGCTGCATTACCTTTGTCATCAGAATCCTCCATGCCATTGTCATCACAATGGGCCAATACATATGTCATCACAATGCTCCCTGACACCACTTTTCACAATACTCCATGACCTGGTCATCACAATGCTCCTTGCCCTTATCATCACAATGCTCCATTACCTCTGTCATAAAAATGCTCCATGACCCCTGCCATCACAATGTTCCACGTCCTTGTCATGACAAGGCTCCATGACCCTTATCTTCACAATGGTCCAAGACCCCTGTAATCACAATGCTTCATGCCTTTTTTCATCAGAATGCTTCATGAGACTTGTCACCACAAGTCTCCATGGTCATCTCATCACAGTGCTTCAGGACCTTGTCATCACCATGCTTCATTCCCTTGTCATCACAATGCTCCATGACCACTGTCATCACAATACTCCATGAACATTTTCAGCCCAATGCTCCATTACCTTCCATCACAATACTCCATGACCAATATCATCACAATGCTCCATGACCACTGTCATCACAACACTCCATGACACCTGACAACACAATGATCCGGGACTCTTGTCATTACAATGCTCCATTCCCTAGTCATCAAAATGCACCATGACCCCTGTCATCACAATACTCCATGAACATTTTCAGCCCAATGCTCCATGACTCTTGTCATCACAATGATCCATGCCCTTGTCATCCCAATGCTCCATGACCCCTGTATTCACAATGCTCTGTGTCGCTTGTCATAACACTGCTCCATGACACCTGTCATCACAATGCTCCATGCCTTTGTCAGCAAAATGCTACATGACCTTGTCATTACAATGCTCTATGCACTTGTCATCACAATACTCCATTTCCATTGTCATCACCATCCTCCCTGAAACTTGGGATCACATTGCTTCATGCCCTTGTCATCACAATGCTCCATGATTTTGTCAGCAAAATGTTACATGACATTGTCATTACAATTGTCTATGTGCTTGTCATCAAAATACTCCATTTCCATTGTCATCACAATCCTCCATGAACCTTGGGATCACATTGCTTCATGCCCTTTTCATCTCAATGCTCCATGCTCCTTGAAATCAAAATGATCCCTGACCTCTGTCATCGCAATGCTCCAAACACATGTGATTCCAGTGTTCCATAACACTTGTCATCACAACGCTCCATGATACCTGCCATCACAATACTCCATGCTCTTTTCATCACAATGCTCCATGACATTTGTCATCACAATTCTCAATACACTTGACATCACAATGCTCCATGACCCTTGTCATCACATAGGGCCATGCACATTTCATCACAATGATACACAACCTTGTCATTGCTATGCTCCATAAAGCTTGTAATCACAATTCCCCATGCACTTCTCATCCAAATGCTCTCTCACATGAAATATCACAATGTTCCATCACTAGTCATCACAATCCTCCCTTTACCCTGTTATTACAATGTTCCATGACCCCTGCCATCACAAAGCTACATCCCCTTATCAACACAATGCTCCATGACCACTGTCATCAAAATACTCCATGAACATTTTCAGCCCAATCCTCCATGACCCTTGTCATCACAATCATCCATGCCCTTGTCATCCCAATGCTCCATGACCCCTGTATTCACAATGTTCCATGACGCTTGTCATCACACTGCTGCATGACACCTGTCATCACAATGCTCAATGCCTTTGTCAGCAAAATGCTACATGACCTTGTCATTACAATGCTCTAGGCGCTTGTCATCACAATACTCCATTACCATTGTCATCACAATCCTCCATGAACCCTGGGATCACATTGCTTCATGCCCTTGTCATCATATTGCTCCATGCTCTTTGAAATCAAAATGATCCATGACTTCTGTCATCACAATTCTCCAAACCCTTGTGATCACAAAGTTCCATAGCACTTGTCATCACAACGCTGCATGATGCCTGTCATCACAGTACTCCATGCCCTTTTCATCACAATGCTCCATGACCTTTGTCATCACAATTCTCAATACACTTGTCATCACAATGCTCCCTGACACTTGTCGTCAGCATGCTCCGTGAAACCTGTCACGAAAGGCTGCATGACTTTTTATCACAAAGTCCCATGCCATTTTCATCACAATGCTCCATGCCATTGTCATCAAAACACTCCACAAGCTTGTCATCAGAATGCTCCATGACCCTTGTCATCACAATTCTCCATGAACTTGTCAGCACAGTGTTCCCTGACCCTTCTCATCACAATGCTCCAAGCCATTGTCATCACAATGCTCCATTACATTTGTCATGAGAATTCTCCATGACACTTGGCATCACAATGCTCCATGCCATTGTCATCACAATGGGCCATTACATATGTCATCACAAAGCTCCCTGACACCTATCTTCACAATACTTCATGCCCTTGTCATCACAATGCTCCATGCCCTTGTCATCACAATGCGCCATTCCAACTGTCATCACAATAATCCATGAAACTTATTAGACCAATGCTCCATGCCCTTGTCATCACAATGCTCCATGCCCTTGTCATCACAATGCTCAAGACCTCTGTAATCACAATGCTCCTTGCCCCTTTTCATCTCAATGCTCCATGAACCCTGTCATCACAATGCATCATGCCAATCATAATAATGCTTCCAGCTATTGTCAGCAAAATGAAATCAAAATTCTCAATGACATCTGTCATCCCAGTGCTCCATGACCCCTGTATTCACAAAGCTTCGTGACGCTTGTCATCACAGTGCTCCATGACACATGTCATCACAATGCTCCATGACCCCTGTCATCACAATATTCCATGAATATTTTCAGCCCAATGCTCCATGAAATTCTCATCACAATGCTCCATGAGAAATATCATCAAAATGCTCCATGACCATTGTCATCACAACACTTCATCACACCTGACAACACAATGATCCGGGACTCTTGTCATCACAATGCTCCATTCCCTACTCATCACAATGCTCCATGACCCCTGTCATCACAATACTCCATGAACATTTTCAGCACAATGCTCCATGACGCTTGTCATCACAATCATCCATGACTTTGTCATCCCAATGCTCCATGACCCCTGTATTCACAGTGCTCCATGACACCAGTCATAACAATGCTCCATGACTTTGTCAGCAAAATACTGCCTGACCTTGTCATTGCAATGCTCTATGCGCTTGTCATCACAATACTCCATTCCCATTGTCATCACAGTCCTCCATGAACCTTGGGATCACATTGCTTCATGCCCTTGTCATCACAATGCTCCATGCTCCTTGAAATCAAAATGATCCATGACCTCTGTCATCACAATGCTCCAAACCCTTGTGATCACAATGTTCCATAACACTTGTCATCACAACGCTCCATGATGCCTGCCATCACAATAATCCATGCTCTTTTCATCACAATGCTCCATGACCTTTGTCATCACAATTCTCAATACACTTGTCATCACTAAGCTCCATGACACTTGTCATCACAATGCTCAATGCCCTTCTCATCACAGTAATCCATGAAATATTTCAGACCAATGCTCAATGCCCTTATCATCACAGTGATCCATTACCTCTGTCATAACAATGCTCCATGACCCCTGCCATCACAATGTTCCATGGCCTTGTCATCACAAAGCTCCATGAAGCATGCCATCAGAATATTCCATGGCCTTCTCATCACAGTGCTACATGCCCTTGTCATGACAGTGCTTTAAGACTCCTGTAATCACAATGCTCCATGCCACTTTTCATCTCAATGCTCCATGAAGCCTGTCATCAAAATGCACCATGCCCATCATCATAATGCTTCAGGCTATTGTCATCACAAAGAAATCAAAATTATCCATGACCACTGTCATCATAATGCTCCAAACCCTTGTGATCACAAAGTGCCATAACACTTATCATCACAACACCCTATGACGCTCATCATCACAATTATCCATGGTCTTATCATCACAATGCTCCATGACCTTTGTCATCACAATTCTCCGTACACTTGTCATCACAATGCTCCCTGACACATGTCGTCAGTATGCTCCTTGAACCCTGTCATGACAAGGCTCCATGCCTTTTCATCACAATGATCCATGCCCTTTTCATCACAATGCTCCAAGACCCCTGTAATCACAGTGCTCCATGCCCTTGTAATCACAGAGCTCCATGACACATGTCATCAGAATGCTCCAAGACCCCTGTAATCACAACGCTCCGTGCCCCTTTTCATTAGAATGCTCCATGAGTCTTGTCATCACAAATCTCCATGCTCTTATCATCACAGTGCTCCAGGACCTTGTCATCAACATGCTCCATTCCCTTGTCATCACAATGCTCCATGACCCCTGTCATCACAATACTCCATGAACATTTTCAGCCCAATGCTCCATGAAATGCTCATCACAGTGCTCCATATCAAATATCATCAAAATGCTCTATGCCCACTGTCATCACAACACTCCATAACACCTGACAACACAATGATCCGAGACACTTGTCATCACAATGCTCCATTCCCTAGTCATCAATATGCTCCATGAACATTTTCAGCCAAATGCTCCATGACACTTGTCATCACAATGATCTTTGCCCTTGTCATCCCAATGCTACATGACCCCTGTATTCACAATGCTCTGTGACGCTTGTCATCACAATGCTCCATGACACCTGTCATCACAATGCTCCATGACTTTGTCAGCAAAATGCTACATGACCTTGTCATTACAATGCTCTATGCGCTTGTCTTCACAGTACTCCATTACCACTGCCATCACAATCCTCCATGAACCTAGGATCACATTGCTTCATGCCCTTGTCATAACGAAGCTCCATGCTCCTTGAAATCAAAATGATCCATGACCTCTGTCATCACAATGCTACAAACCCTTGTGATCACAATGTTCCATAACAGTTGTCATCACAATGCTCCATGATGTCTGTCATTACAATAATCCATGCCCTTTTCATCACAGAGCTTCATGACCTTTGTCATTACAATTCTCAATACACTTGTCATCACAATGTTCCCTTACACTTGTCGTCAGAATGCTCCTTGAAACCTGTCACAAAAAGGCTCTATGCCTTTTTCATCACAGAACCCCATGCCATTTTCATCAAAATGCTCCATGCCATTGTCATCAAAATACTCCACAGGCTTGTCATCAGAATGCTCCATGAACATTGTCATCACAATTCTCCATGCACTTGTCAGAACAATGCTTCCTGACCCTTGTCATCACAATGCTTCAAGCCATTTTCATCACAAAGCTCCATTACCTTTGTCATCAGAATCCTCCATGCCCTTGTCATCACAATGCTCCAAGACCCCTGTAATCACAATGCTCCATGCCCTTGTCATCACAAAGCTCCTTGACACATGTCATCAGAATGTTCCATGGCCTTCTCATCAAAATGCTCCATGCCCTTGTCATCACAATGCACCATGTGCAATGTCATCACAATAATCTATGTAACTTTTCAGACCAATGCTCCATGCCCCTGTCATCACAATGATCCATGCCCTTGTCATCACAATGCTCCATGACCCCTGTCATCACAATGCTCCGTGACTCCAGTCATCACAATGCTTCATAACGATTGTCATCACAATGGTCCAAGAGCGCGTCATCACAAGGCTCTATGACCTTTGTAAACACAATGCTCTGTGAACCTTTCATCACAATTCTTTGTGACCCTTGTCATCACAATGCTCCATGCCTTTGTTAGGACAATGCTCCATGACCGTTGTCATCACAAAGTGTCATCCGCTTTTCATCACAATGATCCACAACCTTGTCATAGCTATGATCCATAAACCTTGTAATCACAATGCTCCATGCACTTCTCATCCAAATGCTCTCTCACATGAGATATCACAATGTTCCATCACTAGTCATCACAATCCTCACTCACCCCTGTTATCACAATGTTCCATGACCCCTGTCATCACAATGCTACATCCCCTTATCATCACAATGTTCCATGACCCATGACATCACAATGTTCCATAACCACTGTCATCAAAATGCTCCATGACAGATTTCATCTCAAAGCTCCATGACCCCTGGCATCACAATGTTCTAAAACCCCAGTCATCAAAATGTTCCATTACACTTTTCATCAAATTGCTGCATGACCCTGTCATCAAAATGCTCCCTGCATTTCTCATCACAATGCACCACCCACTTGTCATCAAAATGCTCAATGACTTTGTCATCACAAAGCTCCATGACCCTTGGCATCACAATGCTCCATGTCATTGTCATCAAAATGCTCCATGAACCCTCTCATCACATTGCTCCATGCCCTTGTCATCACAAAGCTCCATGACACTTGTCATCACAATGCTCGATGCCCTTTGCATCACAATGCTCCATGCCCTTGTCATTACAATCCTCCATGACCCATGTATCACAGTGTTCCTTGCCCTTGTCATCACAGTGCTCCATGCCCAATCTCATCACAAATATCCATGAAACATTTCAGACCAATGCTCAATGCCCTTCTCATCACAATGCTCCATTACCTCTGTCATAACAATGCTCCATGACACCTGCCCACACAATGTTCCACGGGCCTGTCATCACAAGGTTCCATGACCCTTGTCATCACAATGCTCCAAGACCCCTGTAATCACAATGCTCCATGCCCTTGTCATCACAAAGCCCCATGATGCATTCCATCAGAATATTCCATGGCCTTCTCATCACAATCCTCCATGCCCTTGTCATGACAATGCTCCAAGACCCCTGTATTCACAATGCTCCATGCTATTTTTCATCTAAATGCTCCATGAAGCCTCTCATCAGAATGCTCCATGCCCATCATCAAAATGCTTCAGGCTATTGTCATCAAAATGAAATCAAAATTATCCATGACCACTGTCATCATAATGCTCCAAACCCTTGTGATCACAATGTTCCATAACACTTAACATCACAAAACCGTATGACGCTCATCATCACAATTATCCATGGTCTTCTCATCACAATGCTCCATGACCTTTGTCATCACAATTCTCAATACACTTGTCATCACAATGCTCCCTGACACTTGTCGTCAGTATGCTCCTTGAACCCTGTCATGACAAGGATCCATGCCTTTTCATCACAATGATCCATTCCTTTTCATCACAATCTTCCAAGACACCTGTAATCACAGTGCTCCATGCCCTTGTCATCTCAAAGCTCAATGACACATGTCATCAGAATGCTCCATGGATTTCTCCTTACAATGCTCCAGGCCCTTGTCATCACAACGCTCCATGACCCCTGTAATCACAATGCTCCATGCCCCTTTTCATCAGAATGCTCCATGAGACTTCTCATCACAAGTCTCCATGCTTTTATCATCACAATTCTCCAGGAACTTGTCATCACCATGCTGCAATCCCTGGTCATCACAATGCTCCATGACCCCTGTCATCACAATACTCCATGAATATTTTCAGCCCAATGCTCCATGAAATTCTCATCACAATGCTCCATGACAAATATCATCAAATGCTCCATGACCACTGTCATCAAAACACTCCATGACACCTGACAACACAATGATCCGGGACTCTTGTCATCACAATGCTCCATTCCCTACTCATCACAATGCTCCATGACCCCTGTCATCACAATACTCCATGAACATTTTCAGCCCAATGCTCCATGACACTTGTCATCACAATGCTCCATGCCATTGTCAGCATAATGCTACATGACATTGTCATTACAATGCTCTATGCGCTTGTCATCACAATACTCCTTTACCATTGTCATCACAAACCTCCATGAACCTTGAGATCACATTGCTTCATGCCCTTGTCATCACAATGCTCCATGGACTTTGAAATCAAAATGATCCATGACCCCTCTCATCACCATGCTCCAAACACTTTGATTCACAATGTTCCATAACACTTGTCATCATGACGCTCCATGATGCCTGCCATCACAATACTCCATGCCCTTTTCATCACAATGCTCCATGACCTTTGTCATCACAATTCTCAATACACTTGTCATCACAATGCTCCCTAACACTTGTCGTCAGAATGCTCCTTGAACCCTGTCACGAAAAGGCTCCATGCATTTTTCATCACAAAGCCCCATGCCATTTTCATCACAATGCTCCATGCCATTGTCATCAAGATACTCCACAAGCTTGTCATCAGAATGCTCCATGACCCTTGTCACCACAATTCTCCATGCACTTGTCAGCACAATGATCACTGACCCATGTCATCACAATGCTCCATTAACTTTGTCATCAGAATCCTCCATGAAACTTGGCATCACAAAGCTCCAGGCCGTTGTTATCACAATGGGCCATTACATATGTCATCACAGTGCTCCCTGACACCTCCTTTCTCAATACAGCAAGACCTGGTCATCACAATGCTCCATGCCCTTGTCATCACAATGCACCATGTCCAATGTCATCAAAATAATCTATGAAACTTGTCAGACCAATGCTCCATGCCCCTGTCACCACAATGCTCCATGCCCTTGTCATCACAATGCTCCATGACCACTGTCATCACAATGCTCCATGACTCCAGTCATCACAATGCTTCATAAAATTTGTCATCACAATGTTCCATGCCCGCGTCATCACAAGGCTCTGTGACCTTTATAACCACAATGCTCCATGAACTATTCATCACAATGCTCCGTGACCCTTGTCATCAAAATGCTCCATGCGTTTGTCAGAAAAATGCTCCATGACCCTTGTCATCACAATGTGCTACGTGATTTTCATCAAAACGATCCACAAATTTGTCATGGTAATGCTCCATAAACCTTGTAATCACAATGCTCCATGCCCTTCTCATCAAAATGCTCCATTACTCCTGTCATAACAATGCTCCATGACCCCTGCCATCACAATATTCCATGGCCTTGTCATCACAAGGCTCCATGACACTTGTCATCACAATGCTCAAAGACACCTGTAATCACAATGCTCCATGCCCTTGTCATCACAAAGCTCCATGACACATGCCATCAGAATGTTCCATGTCCTTCTCATCAAAATGCTCCATGCCCTTGTCATCACAGTGCTCCAAGACCCCAGTAATCACAATGCTCCATGCCCCTTTTCATCTCAATTCTCCATGAAACCTGTCATCACAATGCACCATGCCCATCATCATAATGCTTCCGGCTATTGTCAGCACAATGAAATCAATATTCTCCATGACCTCTGTCATCACAATGCTCCATGACCCCTGTGATCACAATAATCCATGAACATTTTCAGCCCAGTGCTCCATGACCCTTGTCATCACAATGATCCATGCCCTTGTCATCCCAATGCTCCATGACCCCTGTATTCACAATGCTCCGCGACGCTTTTCATCACAGTGCTCCATGACACCTGTCATGACAATGTTCCATGCCTTTGTCAGCAAAATGCTACATGACTTTTTCATTACCATGCTCTATGCGCTTGTCATCACAATACTGCATTACCATTGTCATCACAATCCTCCATGAATCTTGGGATCACATTGCTACATGCCCTTGTCATCACAATGCTCCATGCTCATTGAAATCAAAATGATCCATGACCTCTGTCATCACAATGCTCCAAACACTTGTGATCACAATGTTCCATAAAACTTGTAATCCCAATGCTCCATGATGCCTGTCATCACAATACTCCATGCACTTTTCATCACAATGCTCCATGACCTTTGTCATCACAATGCTCAATACACTTTTCATCACAATGCTCCCTGACACTTGTCGTCAGAATGCTCCTTGAACCCTGTCACAAAAAGGCTCCATGCCTTTTTCAACACAATGTGCCATGCTGTTTTCATCACAATGCTCCACGCCACTGTCAGCAAAAAACTCCACAAGCTTATCATGAGAATGTTCATTGACCCTTGTCATCACAATTCTCCATGCACTTTTCAGCACAATGCTCCCTGACCTTGTCATCTCAATGCTCCAAGCCACTGTCATCACACTGCACCATTACCTTTGTCATCAGAATCCTCCATGACACCTGCCATTACAATGCTCCATGCGATTGTCATCACAATGGGCCATTACATATGTTATCACAATGCTCCCTGACACCTCTCTTCACAATACTGCTTGACTTGGTCATCACAATGCTCCATGCCCTTGTCACCACAATGCACCATTCCAACAGTCATCACAATAATCCATGAAACTTATTAGACCAATGCTCCATGCCCTTGTCATCACAATGCTCCATGACCCTTGTAATCACAATGCTCCATGAACTTTTCATCACAATGCTCTTTGTTCCTTGTCATCACAATGCTCTATGCCTTTCTCAGCGCAATGCTCCATGACCCTTGTCATCACAATGCTCCATGCGCTTGTCAGCACGATGCTCCATGACACATGTCATCATAATGCACCATGCGCTTGTCATAACAGTGCTCCACAAGCTTGTCATCACAATGCTCCATAAACCTTGTCATCACAATACTCCCTGCCCTTCTCATCACAATGTACCACGCCCTTGTCATCAAAATGCTCCATGACCTTTGTCATCACAAGGATCCATGACCCTTGGCATCTCAATGCTCCATGCCATTGTCATCACAAAACTCCATGAACCCTCTAATCACAATGCTCCATGCACATTTGCATCTCAATGCTCCATGAACCCTGTCATCAAAATGCACCATGCCCATCATCATAATGCTTCAGGCTATTGTCATCACAATGAAATCAAAATATTTGATGATCTATCTCATCACAATGCTTCAAATCCTTTTGATCACAATGTTCCATAACACTTATCATCAAAATGTCCCATGACGCTCATCATCACAATTATCCATGGTCTTCTCATCACAGTGCTCCATGACCTTTGTCATCACAGTGCTCTATACACTTGTCATCACAATGTTCCCTGACACTTGTCATCAGTATGTTCCTGGAACCCTGTCATGACAAGGCTCCATACCATTTTCATAACAATGATCCATGCCAATTTCATCACAATGCTCCAAGACACCAGTAATCACAATGCTCCATGCCCTTTTCATCACAATGCCCCAAGACCCCTGTAATCACAATACTCCATGCCCCTTTTCATCAGAATGCTCCATGAGACATGTTATTACAAGGCTCCATGGTCTTCTCATCACAATTATCCAGGAACTTTTCATCACAGTGCTCCATTCCCTTGTCATCACAATGCTCCATGACCCCTGTCCTCACAATACTTCCTGAACATTTTCAGTCCAATTCTCCAGGAACTTCTCATCACAATGCTTCATGATCCCTATCATCACAATGCTCCATGACCACTGTCATCACAACGCTCCATGACCCCTGACAACACAGTGATCCGGGACTCTTGTCATCACAGTGCTCCATTCCCTAGTCATCACAATGCTCCATGAATATTTTCAGCCCAATGCTCCATAACCGTTGTCATCACAATGATCCATGACCTTGTCATCCCAATGCTCCATGACCCCTGTAATCATAATGATCCGTGATGCTTCTCATCACAGTGCTCTATGACCGTTATCATCACAATGCTCCATGCCTGTGTCAGCAAAATGCTACATGACCTTGTCATCAAAATGCTGCATTTGCTTGTCATCACAATACTCCCTTACCACTGTCATCACAATCCTCCATGAATCTTGGGATCACATTGCTTCATGCCCTTGTCATCCCAATGCTCCATGCTCCTTGAAAACAAAATGATCCATGACTTCTATCATCACAATGCTCCAAACCCTTGTTATCACAAAGTTCCATAACACTTGTCATCACAACGCTCCATGATGCCTGTCATGACAATACTCCATGTCCTTTTCGTCAAAATGCTCCATGATCTTTTTCATCACCATTCTCAATACACTTATCATCACAATGTTCCCTGACACTTGTCGTCAGAATGCTCCTTGAAACCTGTCATGAAATGGCTTCATGCCATTTTCATCACAATGCTCCATGCCCTTTTCATCACAAGGCTCCATGCCATTGTCGTCACAATACTCCACAAGCTTGTCATCAGAATGCTCCATGACACTTGTCATCACAATGCTCCATGGCCACTGTCATCACAATGCTCCATACCCCTTGTCATTACTGTGCTCCATGACGCTCGTCATCACAATTATCCATGGTCTTCTCATCACAATGCTCTACGCCCTTGTCATCAAAATGCTCCATGACCCTTGTCATCACAATGCTCCATGGCCACTGTCATCACAATGCTCCATTCCCCTTGTCATTACAGTGCTCCATGACGCTCGTCATCACAATGCTCCACGGTCTTGACATCACAATGCTCCATTCCCTGGTCATCACAATGCTCCATGCCCTGGTCATCACAATGCTCAATGTCCCCTGTCATCACAATTCTCCTCGTTCGTGGCACCACTATGCTCCATGACAGTTCTCATCACCGTGTTACATGATTTGTCTTCACAATTCTCTATGCACTTGTCATCGCAATGCTCCATGACCCCTGTCATAGGAAGCTCCATGTGCTTGTCATCACAATGCTTCATGAACTTGTCATCAAAATTCTCAATGGCCCTTGTCATCACAATGCTCCATCCCTTGTCATCACAATGCTCCATGTCCCTTGTCATCACAATGCTCCAAGCCCTTGTCATCAAAATGCTCCATTACATTTGTCATCACAATCCTCCATGACACTTGGCATCACAATGTTCCATTCCATTGTCATCGCAATGGACCATGACATATGTCATCACAATGCTCCCTGAGACCTGTCTTCAAAATACTCCATGACCTTCTCATCACAGTGCTCCATGCCTTGTCATCACATTGCACCATGCCCACTGTCATCACAATATTCCATGAAACATGTCAGGCCAATGCTCCATGCCCATGTCATCACAATGATCATTGCCTTTTCATCACAATGCTTTATGAACCCTGTCATCACAATGCTCCATGACTCCAGTCATCACAATGCTTCATGACCTTTTTCATCACAATGATCCATGCCCTCGTCATCACAAGGCTCTGTGACCTTAGTCACCAAAATGCTCCATGAAATTTTCATCACAATGCTCGTTGACCCTTCTCATCACAATGCTCCATGCCTTTGTCAGCACAGGGCTCCATGACCCATGTCATCACAATGCGCCATGTGCTTGTCATAACAATGCTCCACAACCTTGTCATCACAATGCTCCATAAAACTGGTCATCACAATGCTCCATGCACTTCTTATCCAAATGCTCTCTCACGAATGATATCAAAATGTTCCCTCACTAGTCATCACAATACACCCACTCCCCTGTCATCACAATGGTCCACAACACCGTCATGAAAATGTTCCATGACTCCTGACATCACAATGTTCCATAACCCCTGTCATCAAAATGTTCCATGACACTTTTCATCAAATTGCTCCATGACCCTGTCATCACAATGCTCCCTGCCCTTCACAAGAGAATTCACCACACCCTTGTCATCAAAAGGCTCCATGACCTTTGTCATCACAAAACTCCATGACCCTTGGCATCACAATGCTCCATGCCATTGTCATCACAATGCTCCAAAAACCTCTCATCACATCGTTCCAAGCCCTTGTCATCACAGTATCCATGATGCTTTTCATCACAATGCTCGATGCCATTCTTCTCACAATGCTCCATGCGCTTGTCATTACAATCCTCCATGAACCATGTATCACAGTGTTCCGTGCCCTTGTTATCACAATGTCCCTTGCCCCCTCTCATCACAATAATCCATGAAACATCTCAGACCAATATTCCATGCCCTTTTCATCACAGTGATCCAAGACTCTTCTAATCATAATGCTCCATGCCCCTTTTCATCTCAATGCTCCATGAACGCTGTCATCACAATGCACCAATGTGCATCATCATAATGCTTCATGCTATTGTCATCACAATGAAATCTAAATGCTCTATGACCTCTGTCATCACAATGCTCCAAATCCTTGTGATGACAATATTCCCTAACACTTATCATCACAGCTCCCCATAACGCTCGTCATCACAATTATCCATGGTCTTCTAATCACAATGCTCCATGACATTTGCCATCACAATGCTCAATACCCTTGTCATCACAATGGTCCCTGACACTTGTCATCAGTATGCTCCTTGAACCCTGTCATGACAAGGCTACATGCCTTTTTCATCACAATGTTACATGCCATTTTCCTCACAGTGCTCCTAGACCCCTGTAATCACAATGCTCCATGCCCTTGTCATCACAAAGCTCCATGATGCATGTCACCAGAACGCTCCATGACATTCTCATCCCAATGTTCAATGCCCTTGTCATCACAATGCTCCAAGACCACTGTAATCACAATGCTCCATGAGCCTTTTCATCAGAATGCTCCATGAGACTTGTCATCACATGGCTCCATGGTCTTCTCATCACAGTGCTCCAGTACCTTGTAATCACAATGCTCCTTGACCCCTGTCATCACAATACTCCATGAACATTCTCAGCCCAATGCTCCATGACGTTCTCATCACAATGCTCCATGACCTCTGTCATAACAATGCTCCATGACCACTGTCATGACAATGCTCCCTAAACCCTGACAACACAATGATCCGGGACGCTTGTCATCAAAATGCTCCATGCCCTTGTCATCCCAATGCTCCATGAACCCTTTAATCACAATGCTCCATGACACTTGTCATCACAGTGCTCCATGAACCTTGTCATCACAATGCCTTTGTCAGCAAAATGATACATAATCTTGTCATCACAATGCTCCAAGACCCCTGTAATCACAAAGCTCCATGACCCTTTTCATCAGAATGCTCCATGAGAGTTGTCATCACATGGCTCCATGGTCTTCTCATCAGAGTGCTCCAGTACCTTGTCATCACAATGCTCCTTGACCCCTGTCATCACAATACTCCATGAATATTTTCAGCCCAATGCTACATGACGTTCTCATCACAATGCTCCATGACCTCTGTCATAACAATGCTCCATGACCACTGTCATGACAACGCTCCATGAACCCTGACAACACAATGATCCTGGATGCTTGTCATCAAAATGCTCCATGCCCTTGTCATCCCAATTCTCCATGAACCCTTTAATCACAATGCTCCATGACGCTTGTCATCACAGTGCTCCATGAACCTTGTCATCACAATGCCTTTGACAGCAAAATGATACATAATCTTGTCATCACAATGCTCCATGTGTTTGTCATCACAATCCTCCATGACCCTTGGGATCATATTGCTTTATGCCCTTGTCATCTCTATCTTGCCTTTCTGGTTTTTACAGATTTTCGGATGCCCTTTTTGACCGGTGGGAAGCGACAATTCTTTGTAGTGTGGATTTGCGTTGTGTGCTTGCTTGATTGGCCAAAAAGGGCCTATGCCTTTTCTCCTGAATATATTCAGGAGAAAAGTCATACACTGTTTTTGGCCAAGTGCATCATTCTCGAAGTTGTGATGCCTTTCCTGTGCTTTAAAGGCGATTCCAATTTACCTCTTGAAATATGTTTTGTGCCATTCTGCCTCATTTTCAAGTCCGCTTTGTTGCCTTCCCTCAACAGATTTTTGGAAGAGAGTAGTCCTTTATAACTCTTCAGGTTTTTGATTTGCTTTGCCCCTGAGCTCCAATTTTCAAATCCCATTATTGGGAGCTGACCGCAAATCCACAATTTTGCTTCAGGACCTATACTGGTTCCAGGGGTGGCTATACTGGTTCCCTGTGGGTGGCTGAGGCTTTGGTTAATTCTTCTTCCTGACGGGAATTTAGAGTGACATGTGTCCATCCAAAGGCCTACATCTACTCTCTGATTGGTTCTCCCTCTTCCCTTTCATCCTCTGCACAATTAGCAAACTGTGCGAACCAGGAGGTTATAGGGGATGACTCTCCTAAGTTGGGAGATTGATAGTAAAGTTGTTGGAATGCCAAACTGTAGCACAAGGAGAGGAAAAAGTAGGAGACTTTCAGAAGCCTTTCGCCATCACAGGGTGTCCATTCTCTAGGTTTCCCATACATGTTATAACTGTAGTGATATTCCCTTCTACCTGGAAATTTGGGACCCATGGAATGGTGGCATGCATTACTACTTTAAAGGGTCTGCATTTTCTCTCCCAATCTCACCAGTCCTCTCAGTCCCAAGTGTCCAGCCTTTTGTCTCATCCAGCTGTCTTTGCAGATAGGGTCATTCTAGGTTTCATCAGAACCCCTGAAGGAATTGTGTAAGAATTTCGCTGTTTTTTTGTTTTGTTTTTGAAATTCATTTTTATAATGGGGTTGAGCTGTTTTTCCCTGACGTGTTTATGACGGTCTAGACACACTTGTTTCCCTTACAGAGGCATATCAATACATAGGTTTTAAGATTCTTACTAATCAGATATATTCCTCTGTGGGGAATAGGGGTTTTGAGTCCCGTTCACTGAGGAAGGTGTAGGTCTTGTCTATTCTGTATTTGGTTTATGGAATGGTACCTGTGCTAATATCAAACTCTGGTTTTATGCATCACCCCACCTCTCCTTTCCCCTTAAGGAGGCATAAGAGTGTTTTCTAAATGTGAGACGCTGCTCTCTTTCCTAATTCAGTTCATGTGTTGTGATGTTAACATTCCCTATGTAAGTGATATCTTATGATAAGATTCTTTTTCTGTGTGACTAATTTCCCTTAGAATCATCATACCTAAATCCTCTCATTATGCTGCTACTGGCCTTATGACATTGATTTCACGTCTGAGTGATATTCCGTTGTACAAAATTACCACAAATTCTTTATGCATTTCTCTATTTCCTGGGATACTTTAGGTGTACCGAAGTTGAGGTTCTTGTATGCAGAGCAGCCCTAAACTTTGGGGTGCCTGTGTCTTGTTGATATTTACTCTTCCCAAGTTATATGTCCATGAGTTGAAGTCCCCTTTGCTCGGGGGCTTTGTATTTTAGATGTTTTAGGAAACAGCATACACTTCTTCAGAGTAGCTCTTGGATATTTATACCCCACCCATCAGCGTGACTAGGATCCCTGTTTTCCATGGCCTCTCCTGCATTTTTGATTTGTATACATTTTTGGATGGCCTTTCTGAGCAGTGGAAATTGAGACTTCTTTATTGTGCGGATTTGCATTTCCCTCTTGCTTGGTTGGCCAAAAACACTGTATGTGTTTTTTTCCTGAAGATATTCACGAAAAAAACGCATACACCCTTTTGCCCAACTGCATCATTTTAGAAATTCTGCTGCTTTTCATATGCTTTAAATGTGAGTACAATCTACCTTTTGAAATCTGTTTCCTGCAATTCTGCCTCTCATTCAGAACCTCTTCGTTGTCTTACCTGAATATATTTTTGGACGTTGGTTATCATTTATATCTTTGCAGGTCTTTGAATTGTCTGCTCCTGAGCTCCATTTTGCAACTCGCATTTTTTGTGAGCTGACCGCCAAACCATTGGATTGATTCCAGCCGTATTCTGGTTCTGGGGAGGCAGGCTGAGCCTTTGGTTAATTCTTCTTCCTAATGGGAAATTAGAGTGACATGTGCCTGTCAAAACTACTACAGCTAATCTCTCATAGGTTCCTCCTCTTCCCATTTATCCTCTGCAAAAATTGCAAACTGTGGGAAACAGGAGGTTAAAGGTGCTGATTCTCCAAGTCGGGAGATTGTTAGTAATGTGGCTGGAATGGCGAACCCCAGCACCAGGAGATCAAAAATGAGGTGCATTTTAGACATCTCTCCTGAGCACACGGTGCACATTCATCTCAGTTTCCCAGGCATGTTTTCACTGTCAGAAGATTCCCTTGAAAGTGCAGATTTGGGACCCATGGAATGGGTACCAGGCAGTATTAATTTAAAAGGTCTGCATTTCCTCGCCCAGCCTCTCTAACCTCTCTTAGCGTGCATAGCTTCCAGCCTTATATATCATCCTGCTGTGGGTCTACATGTGTTCAATCCATGTTACATCGTAGCCCTTCAACAAAAGTTGTAAGAATTTTTGTCTGTCTCACCGTTTTTATAAATATTTTTAAATTTATTTTTATATTGGTTACAGCTGATTTTCAAAGCTCTGTTTTTTGCTGCTGTACATCCACTTGATTCATGTACTGTGAGACAACAATAAATTATTTCTCAGATGCTTATGAGTCATATGTATTATTTTCCAGTGACTTGAGTGGACTGAGTGCAGTTCTTTGAGGTACCGTGTAGGCCTTGTCAGTTATTCAGTTTGGTACTTGGAATGGTATCTTTGCTAATTTCAACCTCCTGGATAATACCTCACCATTCCCCACCTTTCCCATTTAGCAGCCTTATGTCTATTTTCTACATATTTGACTATGTTTCTGTTTTGTAGTTTATTTCATGTGTAGCCATTTTTGATTCCACCTTTAAGTGACATCTTATGATATGTGTCTTTTTCTTTCTGACATGTGTCACTTAGAATGATAGTATGTAACTCCTCCAGAGTTGTTCCAACTGGCCTTATTTCATTGATTTCTGGATGAGTAATATTCCACTCTACATAAGTACCCCATCTCTTTTATCCATTTTATCCTTCC
Organism: Mesoplodon mirus; assembly: GCF_964341445.2. Taxonomy (NCBI): domain Eukaryota; kingdom Metazoa; phylum Chordata; class Mammalia; order Artiodactyla; family Ziphiidae; genus Mesoplodon; species Mesoplodon mirus. Next base: position 52,716 of record NW_028295082.1, on the reverse strand, counting down.
AGGGACATTTAGGTTATATCCAAGTGGAGGCCCTTTTTAACAGAGAGGTAGTAAACGTTGGGGTGCCTGTTTTCTGTCATTTTTTGTTTTTCCCAAGGTATACGCCCATGAGTGCAAGTGCCCTATGCTCTGTAGCTCAGTTTTCAGATGTTTTAGCAAACACAATACACTTCTCCAGAGTGGCCGTTGGCAAATTACATTTCCACTATCAGCCTCACAGGGCTCCCTTTTCTCCTCACCCTGTCCTGCATTTCTGGTGTTTACACTTTATGTGGATGGCCCTTCTAACTGATGTGAAGTGATACATTTTGTAGTATTGATTTCCAGTGCCCACCTGTTTGGTTGGATAAAAAGTGTGAATGGCCTTTACTTGAATATACTCAGAAAAAAATGCATACGCCCTTTTGGGCCAACAGCATCATTGGCGATGTTCAGCCCCTTTTCTTGTGCTTTAATGGGGAGTCCTTTCTACCTCTTCAAATCTGATTCCTGCCACTCTCCCTTGCTTATAAGTCCTTTTCTGTGACTTACCTCAAGACATTTTTCAACAATAGATATTTTCAACTCTGCAGTTTCATGAATTTTAGTGCCCCTGAGTTCCATTTTTCAACTTGTGTTTTTGGAAACTGGACACAAAACAGCGGGATTTCCTCTAGCCCTATTCACTTTCTGTGGGCAATTCTAGCCTTTGATGAATTTGACTTCCGGATTGGAATTTAGAGTGGCATGTGCCTGTCCGAACACCTAAGACTTGTCTCTAAATTTTTCTCATCCTTCTGCTTCATCCTCTGGACAGATTCCAAACTGTGTGCAACAGGATGTTGACGGTGCTGATATCCCCAAGTGAGGAGATTGTTAGGAAAGATGCTGGAGGGGTGAACCCGAGCACCAGGCGATGAGGAGATGAGGTGCCTTTTCCAAACTCTTTCCGATCAAACGTTGTACCTCCTCTAGGTGTGACAGGCATGTTTTAGCTGCAGGAAGGGTCCCGTGCATGGAAGGAGAACACCAGGGATTTTTCCAAATCAGTGCCTCCGCGAACCCCAAACTGGGTATTTTTAAGCTACGGCTACATGTATGTCCATTAAGGGCCTTGGGAAATAGGCAGAGCCCAAACTTTAGATGATTGAAATCTTCAGGTTCAGAAGCGCTCACCAACGGCCTTGCTTAGGTTACATTTTATCTGGCATTGATAGATGATGTCAATAAAAATATCGATTCTTTTTCAGATTATTTCCCCTTATAGGTTATTGCAAAATATTCAGTGTAGTTCCCTGTGCTATACAGTAGTTCCTTGTTGATGATCTATTTTATACATAGCAGTGTGTATGTGTTAATCCCAAACTGTTAATTTATCCCTTCTCCTACCTCTCCCCTTTGGTAATAATAAATTATAAGATTTTATACTTCTCAGGAATGGGGGAGCTGAAAGAGAGGTATCCTTTTCAATGGAAAAGCATTCAAAACAAGATTGAAGATTCAGCCAAGAGTATTCGATGTACATCCATGGAAATAAATCACTTCATTTCTCTAATGTTGACCTGACAAATAAGACAGACGTCTTCACTGAACTTGCTTATAGTAAAGTGATGGAAATATCAAATGTAAGTCTTAGAAAAATCTTATTTTACCCGAGCATTATACACTGCTCTATGTTAACTATAGTTTGGCTCACACATCTGTTCAATGAAATTACAAAGTTCTCAATTTCTGTTACTGATCATCCAGAGGGGACCCCAACAGTAGTCCCCGTGCCCACTGTCATTGGAGCCAACAGATCAAGACAGAGTTTGGTTCAGAAGCAAAGGAAACATTATTTTGAAAACCGAATGGAGAGGTGAGAGCGTGCACTCCCCCACGGGCTGTGGGCTCGGCTGCTGAGTAGGGATCCCGGCAGCGTCAGTGGGAGTTAGGGGATGGAGGTCTCGAGGGCTGGGTTGGCTGCAGCTCAGGCTCTATGCCGTGCAGTCTGCATGGGACTCCGCTAGCTGAGGTGTCGACCCAGCCATTCTGCACTAGGAAGTCGGGTCTGAAGTGCCGGGTGTGGGACCTCTGCATGCGGAACCCTAGGAGCATGTGAAATTAGACAAAGCACAAAGGAAAAACAGGTTAGACTTTATTTTATTGCCCAGATTCTCTTTTTATCTCCCAGGAATTTTTAATGAACGTTGCCAGAGACGAACACCTCCTCTGCTTTTTGTTCCGTTCCTCATTCTTGGGGCGTTGAGGGTGAAGACCCCTCTTTTGTAACTGCTTCATGCTGTTGTGGGAGCCCTGATACCTAGGGGGAGTGGCAAAACGTCTCCCCACCAGCCTCCAGGTGAGGTTGATTGTCCCAAAGCCTCCTGCCTCACTTCTCGTCCGCCTGAGCACCAGTATTGGAAGTGTTATTGATTCTAATGACCTTTAAGGGTCCAGGAAAGAGATGCGCAGAGATGCTGTGGTGGCAGGTTTCACCCCACCCCACATTTGTTCAGTGACATTAGGCTGACTTTTTTGCCAGCATAGATGCTCTGACCAGTAGTCTGTGCTTTCTTTAATTAGGTCCCTGAATTAATGTACAAACAGCACCATGTGTCAGAGCCCTGCCCGTGCAACGCCCAGAGAGTCCATGGTCAGTGGTGATCCAGGACCATGACGTCCACTGAGTCAACGGCCTTTAGAAGTAGCCAGCAGTCCAGCCGTTCATATTGGCCACCATCACCGCGGTGTCTGTAGGGTTTTCTATGGTGAAAGCGTGATATACGTTTCCCCCGCCAAGCTTATTAGCTCCCCTCTGGGTGCAGTAAGTCCTGCAAGCAGTAGTCTGCTCTTTCGGGTCACAGTCTTGTTGTTTTCTGAGAGAAACTCCAGGTCAAGTGATGGTCACACGAGTCATCTTGGGGGCCCGTTGCCCCCATTTGTCTCTCTGGAGGTTGGAGTTGGAGGGCCTCCTCACTCGAGGTCAGTGTGTCCACAGAGCGACCCGTGCAACATCAGGACATGATGGGTGGTTAGGATCACCACGTGGGGTCCTATTCCCTTAGGAGGGAGCTGGCCTTGTGGGCTGCTGATTTCCAGCTTTTTAGATACCCCAGTATCCTGGCCTGATGAGTCAGTGGGCAAAGCCCTTGGTGACTATAGTTTATCATACCTGAAGGGCATTATTGTGTTGCTCCATTTCAATTGGCCCTGTTTTTGCACTAAGTCTCCAAGGGCGATTATCCTTTGACCGGGTATGTAAAGGTCAAAGGGTTTAGCTAAATTAGCGAGTTCCTGGGCAAGGATCTGAATTGACTGCTCTTTCCATTCTTGAAAGACTGCTTCTGGATTCTATTCAAAAGGATCATCATCTTTTCGTGTCAGTGTTTCAGGTAGAGGCCCAGCTATTAGACTGTAGTTAGGGATCCAGATGCAGAAAACCTTGGCCTCCCCAGGAACCCCTAAGCTGTCTTCTAGTTTTAGAACAGGTAAGGCTGCAAATGGCTTCTTCCCTATCCTGGGATTCGTTTCTCCGAATATCTGTGAGAATGAAGCCCAGGCAAGTCACCTGAGCCTGGGATATTTGAGCCATTTTCTTGGACACCTTCTATCCTTTCTTGGCTAGGTAGTTCAGAGGCGTCCTTAGTAGGCCTGGCGATCAGAATGTCATCTGCATATTGAAGGAGGGTTCCCTTTTACAGAGGTAGAACGTTTAGGTCTTTAGAGGACATTTCCCCAATGATGGTGTGGGGATTTTTGAACCATTGGGGCAGGACGGCCCAGCATTATTGGTTTTGTTGCATGTTGTGACCTGCCACTCAGAAGCCAAAAATTCTTGTGACTCTGAGATGAATGGAATACAGAAGAAGGCATCATTGAAGTTTAATACAGAATGCCATGGCCTGGTGGATGGTAGAATGAGCAGCAGGGTGTAGGAAATAGGATCTACTAGATGTAGATCCTCGTTGGCTTCACTAACTGTCCTGATATCCTTTACCAGGTCTCCAGCAGCCCATGGGGCTCTCGTGGTCAGGCCAATCCCAGGATATGGAGCTCACATGGGCTGCATCCTGCACCCCACAGCCCACGGGGCTCTCGTGTTCAAGTCCCTCCCAGGGTATGGAGCTCACCTGTGCAGCTACCCAGAAGCCCATGGGGCTCTCCTAGTCAGGCCCGTCCCAGGATATGGAACTCCCCTGGGCAGGTACCCCAGCAGGGCTGGACACACAGGAACTGTGCACATAGCCCAACTTGCAGAGAACCCCCAGCTCACCTGTCGCTCACAGCTGACACAGAACACCTCAGAGCAGGACTTGAACTAACAAACAGTAACTCTGACAGGTCTGTGACCCTAGCTATCACTCTGTGCAGCCTCTCTCTGCCTGGTCTTCCAGACACTTCCACTGCAGCCAGGGCACCAGGCCTCTGTCTCCACCCACCATCACTCCTCTCCCTGACTCCTGGGTTCCTCTCATTAGGATAGGGTCTTCTTGAAGTTGTTTTCCACTCATGGACCAGATAAAATGATAAGAAAACAAGCCTCAGCTGCAGCCCCTTGTCTATCCTGACTCTCAAGGCCCACACCTGTTCCTTGGGACTGACCAGTTTAGCAAGGTTCATTTTCTGCAACTGTGAGCCCCTGAGGGGTGAGGTTTGGCTGATTTGGGCAGCCTGACACTGCCTGCCAGCCCCCACCCCACAGGTGTGCCTGGGTTGAGGTCAATATAAACACCTCTCCAGTCAGCAAGAGCCCCTGTAGCTGTGCCTGACGCCATATTCTCTGCCCCGTCAGCAGTGTCGGGGCTGGGGTGGTGGGAGGGAGTGAGGGGCCGTGGCTTTGTGGGTGGCCCAATGTGAGTGGGGCTCTGATGGACTTTCTGCAGGAGTTGCCAGGCTGCCACCTGCTAAAGAAGAGGATGTGTCACCCATACCTGCCACTGGAATTTCTCCCCAGGCAGAGGTGAGGAAGTAAAAAAGCAGTGGGGGCTGTGGCAGGAGGGGTATCTCAGGCAGGGCAATGGAAAGCTTCCAGAAGAGCATCAGGGGCCAGGACCATCCTGCCTGGCCTGCAGGCACCAAGTCGGCTTGCGTGCTCTCGCTATTGTGGCTCCACAGCCCTTCCTCTAGGCTTGCAAGTGCTTGTACATATTCAGGTGTTTTACCTGGAAAGGGTGGGAAGAGTTCAGCTGTAGCAGGACTGGGGCTCAGCTCACATTTACTCACAGACGCCTCGACACAGTCCCCCAGCTTTGCAATGAGGATGCTCCTTGTGGGGGGGAGCGCTGCTGACGGCATGGGAGACGATTTCCCACCTCTGACCAACTTAAGAATTTTTTACCACTGGAGCAAGTGCCCTGATACGATTTTCTTCTGTGTCACTGGTGGGTTCTGTTTTATTTATTTTTTTTTCTTTTTTTCTTTTTGGTTCAAGGTAGATTTTATTTATTCCTCTTTTTTTTTAATTTTGGAGATATAAACATGGAAATAATGCATTAATATAAAGACGTCTATGTGATGGGAAATAAATTTTTCTCTTTTATTTTATTAAATGTTATTTATTTATTTTTAATTTTTTTAAATTTATTTCTTTTATACAGCAGGTTCTTATTGGATATGTATTTTATACATATAAGTGTGCACATGTGAATCCCAGTCTCCCAATTCATTCCACCACCACCCTCACATGGCGTTCCCTCCTTGGTGTCCATATGTTTGTTCTGTACATCTGTCTCTATCTCTGCCCTGCAAACTGGTTCATCTGTACCATTTTTCTAGGTTCCACATATATGCATTAATATACAATATTTGTTTTTCTCTTTCTGACTTACTTCACTCTGTATGACAGTCTCTAGATCCATCGAGGTCTCTACAAATGACCCAATTTCATTCCTATGTATGACTGAGTAATATTCCGTTGTATATATGTACCACGTCTTTATCCATTCGTCTGTCTGTGGGCACTTAGGTTGCTTTCATTACCTGTCTATTGTAAATAGTGCTGCAGTGAACATTGTGGTGAATGTGTCTTTTTGATTTATGGTTTTCTCTGGGTATATGCCCAGTAGTGGGATTGCTGGATTATATGGTAATTCTATTTTTAGTTTTTTAAGGAACCTCCATACTGTTCTCCATAGAGACTGTATCGATTTACATTCCCAACAATAGTGGAAGAAGGTTCCTTTTCTCCACACCCTCTACAGCATTTGTTGTTTGTAGGTTTTCTGATGATGCCCATTCTAACAGGTGTGACGTTATACCTCATTGTAGTTTCGATTTCCATTTCTCTAATAATTAGTGATGTTGAGCAGATTTTCATGTGCGTACTGGCCATCTCTATGTCTTCTTGGAAGAAATGTCTATTTAGATCTTCCATTTTGTATTGGGTTGTTTGTTTTATTAATATTGAGCTGCATGAGCTGTTTATATATATTGGAGATTAATCATTTGTCCATTGATTCGTTTGCAAACATTTTCTGCCATTCTGAGGGTTGTCTTTTCGTCTTGTTTGTAGTTTCCTTTGCTTTGCAAAAGCTTTTAAGTTTCATTAGTCCCATCTGTTTAGTTTTCTTTTTTATTTCATTACTATAGGAGGTGGATCAAAAAAGATCTTGCTGTGATTTACGTCAGAGTATCCTTCGTAAGTTTTCCTCTCAGAGTTTTATACTGTCTGGTCTTACATTAAGGTCTCTAATTCATTTTGAATATATTTTTATGTATGGTGTTGGGGAGTGTTCTAATTTCATTCTTTTACATGTAGCTCTCCATATTTCCCAGCACCAGAGATTGAAGAGACTGTCTTATCTCCATTGTATAGTCTTGCCTCCTTTGTCATAGATTAGTTGACCATAAGTTTGTAGGTTTATCCTTGGGCTTTGTTTTTTTTTTTTTCCTTTTACACGTTTATTGGAGTATAACTGCTTTATAATGGAGTGTTCGTTTCTGCTGTATAACAAAGTGAATCAGCTATACATATAGAAATATCACCAGATCCCCTCCCTCTTGCATCTCCCTCCCACACTCCATATCCCACCCCTTTATGTGGTCACAAAGCACCGAGCTGATCTCCCTGTTCTATGTGGCTGATTCTCAGTAGCTATCGGTGTTACATTTGGTAATGTATTTATGTCCATGCCACTCTCTCACTTCGTCCGAACTTACCCATCCCCCTTCCCGTGCCCTCAAGTCCTTTATCTATGTCTGTGTCCTTAATCCTGTCCTGCCACTAGGTTCTTCAAAATCTTTTTTTTTTTCTTCATTAGATTCCATATATCTCTGTTAACATACAGTATTTGTTTTTCCCTTTCTGACTTACTTCACTGTGTTGGACAGATTCTAAGTCCATCCACCTCAGTACAAATAACTCAGATTTGCTTCTTTTTATGGTTGAGTAATATTTGATTGTATATGTGTGCCAGATCTTCTTTATCCATTCATCTGTCGATGGACACTTAGGTTGCTTCCATGTCCTGGCTAATGCAAATAGAGCTGCAATGAACATTTTTGTACATAACTCTTTTTGAATTATGGTTTTCACAAGGCAAATGCCCAGTACTTGGATTGTTGTGTCGTATGGTACTTCTATTGTTAGTTATTTAAAGGAACCTCCGTACTGTTCTCCCTAGTGCCCATATCAATTTACATTCCCAACCACAGTGCAAGTGTGTTCCATTTTCTCCAATAAAGGCCTCTCCAGCATTTATTGTTTTGTAGATTTTTTTGATGATTGCCCCTCTGACTGCTGTGAGGTGATACCTCAGGGTAGTTTTGATTTGCATTTCTCTAATGATTAGTGATGTTCAGCATCCTTTCATTTGTTTCTTGGTAATCTGTATATCTTCTTTGGAGAAATGTCTATTTAGGTCTTCTGCCCGTTTTTGGATTGGGTTGTTGGTTTTTGTGATATTGAGCTACATGAGGTGCTTGTAAAGTTAGGAGATTAATCCTTTGTCAATTGCTTCATTTGAAAATATTTTCTCCCATTCTGAGGGTTGTTTTTGCATCTTGTTTATGTTTTCCTGTGCTGTGTAAAAGCTTTTAAGTTTCATTAGGTCCCATTTGTTGATTTCTGTTTTTATTTCCATTTCTCTAGGAGGTGGGTCCAAAAGGATCTTGCTGTGATTTATGTCATAGAGTGTTCTGCCTATGGTTTCCTCTAAGTGTTTTATAGTGTCTGGTCTTATATTTAGATCTCTAATCAATTTAGAGTTTATTTTTGTGCATGGTGTTATGGAGTGTCCTAATTTCATTCTTTTATGTGTAGGGGTCCAGTTTTCCCAGCACCAATTACTGAAGAGACTGTCTTTTCTCCATTGTATATCCTTAGCTCCTTTGTCATAGATGAAATAGCCATAGGTATGTAGGTTTATCTCTGGGCTTTCTGTCCTGTTCCATTGATCTGTGTTTATGCCAATCTACATACACTTGATTCCATTATGCAGACATATAGATACATAGGTTTCAAGGTTATTACCAGTCAGATATATTCCCCTTCAGTGAATAGGGTGTTTTGTGTCCAGTTCATTGAGAAAGGAGTAGGTCTTGTCTATTAACTATTTGGTATATGGAATAGGATCTGTGCTAATTTCAAACTCTGCTTTTACACATCACCCCACGTCACCTTTCCCCTTAAGGAGGCATAAGTGTGTTTTCTAAATGTGTAACTCTGTTCTCTTTTGAAATTCAGTTCATGTGTAGCCATGTTTACATTTCCTCTATAAGTGATATATTACAATAAGTTTCTTTTTCTTTGTGGCTCATTTCACTTAGCATCATCGTACCTAAAGCCACTCATTATGCTGCTCTTGGCCTTATGACATTGATTTTATGTCTGAGTGACATTCCATTGTATATAAGTACCACAACATCTATATCCATTTTTTTTTCCTTTCCTGGGATATATAAAGTGTACCGAAGTCGAGGTTCTTGTAAACAGAGCATCCCTAAAGTTTGGGCTGGCTGTGTGTTGTGGATTTTTAGTTTTCCCAAAATACATGCCCATGAGTGGAAGTGTGCTATACTCTGTAGCTCTGTTTTAGAAAACAACATACAGTTCTCCAGAGAGGCTGTTGGCAATTTACATCCTGTCCATCGGCGTAACCAGGCTCCCTTTTCTCCATGGCCTGTCCTGCATTTGTGGCTTTTACACTATATGTGGATGGCCCTTTGGACTGGAGGTAAGGGACACTTCTCTGTAGTGTGGATTTGCAATGCCTGATGGCTTGCTTAGCCAAAAAGGGCATATGCATTTTTTCCAGAATATATTCAAGAAAATACACATAATCCCTTTTCAGCCAAGGGCAACATTGTCGAAATTCTGTCGCTTTTCATGTGCTTTAAAGACGACTCCAATCTACCTCTTGAAATCTGTTTCCTTCAATTCTGCCTTGCATTCAAATCCTCTTCACTGCCTTTCCTCAATATATTTCTGGATGATAGTTGTCCTTTATAATTCTGCAAGTTTGTGAATTGCTGTGCCCCTGATTTCCATTTTTCAACTCGCCTCTTTGTGAGCTGGCTGCAATACCGCAGGATGGCTTTAGGCCCTAGTCCTGTTCCGGGGATTCAGGCTGAGCCTTTGGTTAATTCTTCTTCCTGATGGGAAACTAGAGTGACATGTGCCCATCCAAACACCTACAGCTAATCTCTCATTTATTTCCCCTCTTCCTGTTCATCCTCTGCACAGTTTGCAAACTGTGCATAACGGGAGGGTAAAGGCACTGACACTCCAAGTGGGGAGATTTTGAGTAATGCAGATGGAATGGAGAAGCCGAGCATGACAAAAGGAAAAATGAGGTACCTTTTAGAAAACTTTCCCAATAACACAGTGTACCATCCACTGGGTTTCCCATGCATGTTTTAACTGGAGGAAGATTCCATTAAACCTGGAGAGTTGGGACCACTAGAATGGGTAGCACACACTATTGCTCTAAGTGGTGTTCTTTTGTTCACACAACCTCAGCAATCTTGTCAGCCCCAAGTGTCCAGTCTTATGTCTCATCCAGCTGTGGGTGTAAAGGTGGTCAATCTAGCTTGCATCACAGGCCCTGAACGTAATTTTTAAGACTTTCTATCTGTTTCTGCATTTTGCTTTTGAAATTTATTTTTATAAGTGGGTTTAACTGAAGTTCAGTGCTGTGTTCATGCTGTTATACACACACATGATTCCTTTATGGAGACATGAGAATACATATGTTTTAAAATACTTATAGTCAGACATATTCCTCTGCAATGAATAGGGTGTGTTGAGTCCAGTTCATTGTGCCGGGAGTAGGTGTTGTCTATTACATACATGGTTTATATAACGGTATCTGTGCTAATTTAAAACTGTGGTTTTATGCATCACCCCACCTCGGCTTTCCCATTAAGCAGGCAGAATACGTTTTCTAAATGTGTGACTCGGTTGTGTTTGTCATTCAGTTCATGTGTAGTCATGTGTACATTCCCGCTATGAGTGATAACTTATGATAAGATTAGTTACTCTGTAATCTTTCCTAACTCAGTTCATGTGTAGCCATGTTTGCAGGACCTTCATAAGTGATATCTTATGATAAGTTTCTTTTTCTGTGTGACTTATTTCACTTAGAATCATCGTACCTGAATCCACTCTTTTTGCTGCTACTGGTCTTATGACATTGATTTCATGGCTGAGCGATATTCCATCGTACGTAAGTACCACAATATCTTGAACCATTTTTGTCTTTCCTGGGATACTTAAGGTGTACCCAAGTTGAGGTTCTTGTAAGCAGTGCAGCGCTAAATTTTAGGGTGGCTCTCTCTTATTGATTTTCAGTTTTCCCAAGGTATATTCCCTAGACTGGAACTGCCCTTGGCTGTGTAGTTCTGTTGTTTCCTTGTTTTAGGGAACACAATGCACTCCTCCAGAGAGGCAGTTGGCAACTTACATCCCGCCCATCAGCATAACAAGGCTCCCTGATCTCCAGGGCCTGTCTTGCCTTTCTGGTTTTTACACATTTTGTGGATGTCCCTTTTGACCTGTGGGAAGGGATACTTTTTGTAGTGCAGATTTGCATTGCTGCTTGCTTGCTTGGCCAAAAATGGCATATGCATTTTCTCCTGAATATACTCAGGAGAAAAGGCTTATGCCCTTTTTGGCCAAGTGCATCATTGTCGAAGTTGTGCCCCTCTTCCTGTGCTTGAAAGGTGATTCCAATGTACCTCTTGAAATCAGTTTCCTGCTATTCTGCCTCATTTTAAAGTCTGCCTCTCTGCCTTCCCTCAAAAATTTTTGGACGATAGTTTTCCTCTATTACTCTGCCAGTTTGTAAATTGCTGTGCCCCTGAGCTCGATTTTTCTACTCGTTTTTGTGAGCTGACAGCAAATACAAAATTATGGTTCAAAACCTATACTGGTTCCCATCGGGTGGCTGAGACATTGGTTAATTCTACTTCCTGCCGGGCAATTAAAGTGACATGTACCTGTCCAAATGCCTAACATCTACTCTCTCATTGGTTCTCCCTCTTCCCTTTCATCCTCTGCCTAATTGGCAACCTGTGCGAACCACGAGGTTTTACGGGCTATCACTCCAAGTTGGGAGATTGATAGTAAAGCCATTGGAAGTTCAAACTGGAGCACAAGGAGAGGGACTATAAGTTGAGTTTTAGAAACATTTCGTATTCACAGTGTGTCCATTCTCTAGGTTTCCCGTAAATGTTATGGCTGTAGTAATATTCCCTTACACATGGAGAGTTGGGACACATGGAATGGGTGCCACATATTATTGCTTTAAAGGGTCTGCATTTGCTCACCCAGTGTCACCAAACCTCTCAGTCTCAAGTGTCCAGCTTTATGCCACATCCAGCTCTCGTTGTAGGTAGGGTCATTCCAGGTTTCATCACAGCCCCTGAAGGAATTGTAAAGATTTTCCCTGTTTTTTTTGTTTTGTATTTGAAATTTCTTTTTTTACTGGGTTTGAGCTGATTCTCACTGTCATGTTTATGCCAGTTTAGACACACTTGATTCCCTTACGGTGACATATCAATACATAGGTTTTAAGATTCTTACTAGTCAGATATATACCTCTGCGCAGAATATTGGGTTTTGCGTCCCTTTCACTGATGAAGGTGTAGGTCTTGTCTATTCCGTATTTTGATTTTGGAATGGTGCCTGTAGTTATATCAAACTCTGGTTTTATGCATCACCCCACCTCTCCTTCCTCCTTAAGCAGGCATAAGTGTGTTTTCTAAATGTGAGACGCTGTTCCCTTTCCTAACTCAGTTCATGTGTAGCCATGTTACAGAAAATTCATAAGTGCTATCTTATGATAAGTTTCTTTTTCTGTGTGACTTATTTCACTTAGAATCATCGTACCTGAATCCATTCATTTTCCTGTTACTGGCATTATGACATTGATTTCATGGCTGAGGGATAATCTATCGTACATAAGTACCACAATTTTTTGAATCATTTTTATCTATCCTGGGATATTTAGAGAGTAGTCAATTTGAGATTCTTGTAAGTAGTGCAGGCCTAAATTTTGGGGTGGCTCTATCTTATTGATTTTCAGTTTTCCCAAGGTATATTCCCTAGAATGGAAGTGCCCTTGGCTCTGTAGCTCTGTTGTTTACTTGTTTTAGGGAACACAATGCACTCCTCCAGAGAGGCAGTTGGCAATTTACATCCCGCCCATCAGCATAACAAGGCTCCATGTTCTCCAGGGCCTCTCTAGGATTTCTGGTTTTTACACATTTTGTGGATGTCCCTTTTGACAGGTGGGAAGTGATACTATTTTGCTGTGCAGATTTGCATTGCCCGATTGCTTGCTTGGCCAAAAAGGGCGTATGCGTTTTCTCCTGAATATATTCAGGAGAAAACGCATACGCCCTTTTTGGCCAAGTGCATCATTGTCGAAGTTGTGCCCCTCTTCCTGTGCTTTACAGGTGATTCCAACGAACCACTTGAAATCTGTTTCCTGCTCTTCTGTCTTGCTTTCAATTCCGCCTCGTTGCCTTCCCTCCACAGATTTTGCGATGATAGTTGTCCTTTATTACTCTGCCAGTTTGTGAATTGCTGTGACCCTGAGCTCCATTTTTAACTCGTTTATTCTGAGCTGAACGCAAGTCCAATATTTTGGTTCAGAACCTATACTGGTTCCCGGTGGGTGGCTGAGACTTTGGTCAATTCTTTTTCCGCCCGGGAAATAAGAGTGACATGTGCCCGTCTAAATGCCTAACAGCTACTCTCTCATTGGTTCTCCCTCTTCCCTTTCATCCTCTGCCAAATTGGCAACCTGTGCGAACCAGGAGGTTAAAGGGGCTGTCTCTCCAATTTGGGAGATTGATAGTAAAGCAGTTAGAATGTCAAACTGGAGCACCAGGAGAGGGACTATTCGTTGAGTTTTAGAGACCTTTCGTATTCACAATGTGTCCATTCTCTAGGTTTCCCATACATGTTATAGCTGTAGTAATATTCCCTACAACCTGGAGAGTTGGGACCCATGGAATGGGTGCCATTCATTATTGTTTTAAAGGGGCTGCATTTGCTCACCGAATCTAACCAATCCTCTCATTCCCATGTGTCCAGCCTTATGCCACATCCAGCTGTCATTGTAGACAGGGTCATTCCACGTTTCATCAGAGACCCTGAAGGAATTGTAAAGAATTTCCCTGTTTTTTTGTTTTGTTTTTGAAATTCCTTTTTATAGTGGGTTTGAGATGATTCTCGATGCCATGTTTATGCCAGTCTAGAAACACTTGATTCCCTTACAGAGGCATATCAATACATAGGTTTTAATATTATTACTAGTCAGATATATTCCTCTGCGGGAAATATGGGGTTTTGAGGCCCTTTCACTGAGGAAGGTGTAGGTCTTGTCTATTCCATAGGTGGTTTTTGGAACAGTACCTCTGCTTTTATCAAACTCTGGTTTTATGCATCACCCCACCTCTCCTTCCCCCTTAAGCAGGCATAAGAGTGTTTTCTAAATGTGAGACTCTGTTCTCTTTCCTAACTCAGTTTATGTGTAGCCATGTTTACAGGATCTTAAACAAGTGATATCTTATGATAAGTTTCTTTTTCTGTGTGACTTATTTCACTTAGAATCATGGTACCTGAATACATTCATTTTGCTGCTACAGGTCTTATGACATGGATTTCATGGCTGAGGGATATTCCATCATACGTAAGTACCACAATATTTTGAACAATTTTTACCTTTCCTGGGATACTTAAGGTGTACCCAAGTTGAGGTTCTTGTAAGCAGTGCAGCCCTAAATTTTGGGGTGTCTCGGTCTTATTGATTTTCAGTTTTCCCAAGGTATATTCCCTAGACTTGAAGTGCCCTTGGCTCTGTAGCTCTGTTGTTTAATTGTTTTAGGGAACACAATGCACTCCTCCAGAGAGGCAGTTGGCAATTTACATCCCGCCCGTCAGCATAAAAAGGCTCCCAGTTCTCCAATGCCTGTCTTGCCTTTCTGGATTTTATCCATTTTGTGGATGTCCCTTATGACCGATGGGAAGGGATACTTCTTTGTAGTGCAGATTTGCATTGCCCACTTACTTGCTAGGCCAAATAGGTCGTATGCATTTTCTCCTGAACATATTCAGGAGAAAACGCATACGCCCTTTTTGGCCAAGTGCATCATTGTCGAAGTTGTGCCCCACTTCCTGTGCTTTAAAGGTGATTCCAATGTACCGCTTGAAATCTGTTTCCTGCTCTTCTGCTTCGCTTTCAAGTCCGCCTCGTTGCCTTCCCTGAACAGATTTTTTGAAGATAGTTGTACTTTATTACTCTGCCTGATTGTGAATTGCTGTGCCCCTGGGCTAGATTATTTAACTCGTTTTTTCTGAGCTGAACGCAAGTTTAATATTTTGGTTCAGTACCTATACTGGTTTTCGGTGGGTGGCTGAGACATTGGTTAATTCTTCTTCCTCCCAGGAAATAAGAGTGACAGGTGCCCGTCCAATTGCCTAACAGCTACTCTCTCATTGGTTCTCCCTCTTCTCTTTCATCCTTTGCCAAATGGGCAAGCTGAGCGCCCCAGGAGTTTAAAGTTGCTGTCTCTCCAAGTTGGGAGATTGATAGTAAAGCAGTTGGAAAGTCAAACTGGAGCACCAGGAGGTGGAGTATTCGTTGAGTTTTAGAGATCTTTCGTATTTACAGTGTGTCCATTCTCTAGGTTTCCCATACATGTTATAGTTGTAGTAATATTCCCTTCAACCTGGAGAGTTGGGACCCATGGAATGGGTGCCATGCATTATTGCTTTAAAGGGTCTGCATTTGCTCACTCAATCTCACCAATCCTCTCAGTCCCATGTGTCCAGACTTATGCCACATCCAGCTGTCATTGTAGATAGGGTCATTCCAGGTTTCATCAGAGACCCTGAAGGAATTGTAAAGAATTTCCCTGTTTTTTTTTTGTTTTTCAAATTCCTTTATATTGTGGGTTTGAGCTGATTCTCACTGCCATGTTTATGCCAGTCTAGACACACTTGATTCCCTTATGGAGACATATCAATTCATAGGTTTTAAGATTCTTACTAGTCAGATATATGCCTCTGTGGGAAATATGGGGTTTTGAGTCCCTTTCACTGAGGAAGGTGTAGGTCTTTTCTATTCCATACTTGGTTTTTGGAACGGTACCTGTGCTTATATCAAACACTGGTTTTATGAATCACCCCACCTCTCCTTACACCTTAAGCAGGCATAAGAGTGTTTACTAAATGTGAGACTCTGTTCTCTTTCCTAACTCAGTTTATATGTAGCCATGTTTACAGGATCATCATAAGTAATATCTTATGATAAGTTTCTTTTTCTGTGTGACTTATTTCACTTAGAATCATCATGCTTGAATCTACTCATTTTGCTGCTACTGTTCTTATGACATTGATTTCATGGCTTAGGGATATTCCTTCGTATGTAAGTACCACTATTTTTTGAACCATTTTTATATTTACTGGGATATTTAACGTGTACCCAAGTTGAGGTTCTTGTAAGCTGTGTAGCCCTAAATTTTGGGTTGGCTTTGTCTTATTGATTTTCAGTTTTCCCAAGGTATATTCCCTATACTGGAAGTGCCATTGGCTCTGTACCTCTGTTGTGTACTTGTTTTATGGAACACAATGCAATCCTCCAGAGAGGCAGTTGGCAATTTACATCCCGCCCATCAGCATAATAAGGCTCCCTGTTCTCCAGGGCCTGTCTTGCCTTTCTGGTTTTTACCCATTTTGTGCATGTCCCTTTTGACCGGTGGGAAGTGATACTACTTTGTAGTGCAGACTTGCATTGCCCACTTGCTTGCTTGGCGAAAAAGGGCGTAAGCGTTTTCCCCTGAATATATTCAGGCGAAAACACATACACACTTTTTGGCCAAGTGCATCATTGTCGAAGTTGTGCCCCTCTTCCTGTGCTTTAAAGGCGATTCCAATGTACCTCTTGAAATCTGTTTCCTGCTATTCTGCCTCGCTTTCAAGTCCGCCTCGTTGCCTCCCCTCAACAGATTGTTGGCCGATAGTTGCCCTTTATTACTCTGCCATTTTTTGAATTGCTCTGCCCCTGAGCTACATTATTTACATCGTTTTTTTGTGAGCTGAACGCAAGTCAATATTTTGGTTCAGGGCCTATACTGGTTTTTGGTGGGTGGCTGACACTTTGGTTAATTCTTCTTCCTCCCGGGAAATAAGAGTGACATATGCCCGTCCAAATGCCTAACAGCTACTCTCTCATTGGTTCTCCCTCTTCCCATTCATCCTCTGCCAAATTGGAAACCTGTGCAAAACAGGAGGTTAAAGGTGCTGTCTCTCTAGGTTGGGAGATTGATAGTAAAGCAGTTGGAAAGTCAAACCAGAGCACCAGGAGGGGGAGTATCCTTTGCGTTTTAGAGACCTTTCGTATTCACAGTGTGTCCATTCTCTAGGTTTCCCGTACATGGTATAGCTTTAGTAATATTCCCTTCATCATGGAGAGTTGGGACCCATGGAATGGGTGCCATGCATTATTGCTTTAAAGGGTCTGCATTTGCTCACCCAATCTCACCAATCCTCTCAGTCCCAGGTGTCCAGCCTTATGCCACATCCTACTGTCATTGTAGGTAGAGTCATACCAGGTTTCATCAGAGACCCTGAAGGACTTGTAAAGAATTTCCCGGTGTTTTTGGTTTGATTTTGATATTCCTTTTTATATTGGGTTTGAGCTGACTCTCACTGCCATGTTTATGCCAGTTTAGATATACGTAATTCCGTTACAGAGATATATCAATACATAGGTTTTAAGATTCTTAATAGTATGATAAAATCCTCTGCGGGGAATATGGGTTGTTGAGTCCCTTTCCCTGAGGAAGGTGTAGGTCTTGTCTATTCCGTATTAGGTTTTTGATAATGTACATTCTCTTGTTTTCCGGTACATGTTATAGCTGTTGCAATATTCCCTTCAACCTGGAGAGTTGGGACCCATGGAATGGGTGCCACGTATTATTGCATTAAAGGGTGTGCATTTACTCACCCAATCTCACCAATCCTCTCAGTCCCAGGTGTCCAGCCTTATGCTACTTCCAGCTGTTGCTGTAGATAGGGTCATTCCAGGTTTCATCATAGACCCTGAATGAATTGTAAAGAATTTCCCTGTTTTTTTTTGTTTTTTTTTTTTGAAAGTCCTTTTTATAGTGGGTTTGAGCTGATTCTCACTGCCATGTTTATGCCAGTCTAGACACACTTGATTCCCTTATGAAGACATATCAATACATAGGTTTTAAAATTCTTACTAGTAAGATATATTCCTCTGCGGGGAATATGGGCTTTTGAGTCCCTTTCACTGAGGAAGTTGTAGGTCTTGTCTATTCCATATTAGATTTTTGGAACGGTACCTGTACTAATATCAAACTCTGGTTTTATGCATCACCCCACCTCTCCTTCCCCCTTAAGCAGGAATAAGCGTGTTTTCTAAATGTGAGACTCTGTTCTCTTTTTTAACTCAGATGATGTGTAGCCATATTTACAGGATCTTCATAAGTGATATCTTATGATAAGTTTCTTTTTCTGTGTGACTTATTTCACTTAGAATCATCATACCTGAATCCACTCATTTTGCTGCTACTTGTCTTATGACATTGATTTCATGGCTGAGGGACATTCCATCTTACGTAAGTACCACAATTTCTTGAACCATTTTTGTCTTTCCTGGGGTATTTAAGGTGTACCAAAGTTGAGGTTTTTGTAAGCAGTGCAGCCCTAAATTTTGGGGTGGCTCTGTCTTATTGATTTTCAGTTTTCCCAAGGTATATTCCCTAGACTGGAAGTGCCCCTGGCTCTGTAGCTCTGTTGTTTACTTGTTTTAGGGAACACGATGCACTCCTCCAAAGAGGCAGTTGGCAATTTACAGGCCGCCCATCAGCATAAGAAGGCTCCCTGTTCTCCAGGGCCTGTCTTGCCTGTCTGGTTTTTACCCATTTTTTGGATGTCCCTTTTGACCGGTGGGAAGTGATACTTCTTTGTAGTGCCTATTTGCATTGCCCGTTTGCTTGCTTGTCCATAAAGGGCATATGCGTTTTCTCCTGAATATATTCACGTGAAAACCCATATGCCCTTTATGGCCATTTCCATAATTTTCGAAGTTGTAATGCTTTTCCTGTGTTTAAAGGCGATTCCAATGTACCTCTTGAAATCGGTTTCATGCCATTCTGCCTCATTTTCCCTTCCGCCTCGTGGCTTTCCCTCAACAGATTTTTCGAAGAGAGTAGTCCTTTATAAGTCTGCAGGTTAGTGAATTGCTGTGGCCCTGAGTTCCATTTTTCAACTCGCGTTTTTGTGAGATGACTGCAAATCAACCGTTTTGCTTCTGGACTTATACTGGTTCTGGGGGGCAGGCTGAGACTTTGGTTAATTCCTCTTTGTGACGGGAATTTAGAGAGACATGTGGCCGTCCAAATGCCTACAGCCTCTCTCTCATTGCTTCTCTGTCTTCCCTTATATCCTCTGCACAATTTGCCAACTGTGCGAACCAGGAGGTTATAGGGGCTGACTTTCCAACTTGGATGATTGATAGTAAAGCAGTTGGAATGTCAAACTGGATCACAAGGAGAGAAAAATGTAGTAGAGTTTTAGAAACCTTTCACCATCAGCTGGTTTCCATTCTCTAGGTTCCCATACACGTTATAACTGTAGTGATATTCCCTTCTACCTGGAGTGTTGGGAACCATGGAATGGGTGGCAGGCATTATTGCTTTAAAGGGTCTGCATTTTTTCACCCAATCTCACCAATCCTCTCAGTCCCATGTGACCAGCCTTATGCCACATCCAGCTGTCATTGTAGATAGGGTCATTCCAGGTTTCATCAGAACCCCTGAAGGTATTGTGTAAGAATTTTACTGTTTTTATGCTTTGTTTTGAAATTCAATTTTATACTGGGTTTGAGCTGATTCTCACTGCCATGTTTATATCGTTCTAGACACACTTGGTTCCCTTACAGAGACATATCAATACATAGGTTTTAAAATTCTTACTAGTCAGATATATTTCTCTGCGGGGAATAGGGATGTTGAGTTCCATTCACTGAGGAAGGAGTAGGGCTTGTTTCTTCTGTTTTTGGATTAAGGAACGGTACCTGTGCTAATATCAATCTTATGTTTTGTGCATCTCCCCACCTCTATTTCCCCTTAAGCAAGCGTTAGATTGTTTTCTAAATCTGAGACTCCGTTCTCTTCCCTAAATCAGTTCATATGTAACCATGTTTACATTCTCTTCATAAGTGATATCTTATGTCAGAATGCACTATGGCCGTTCTCATAATAATGCTCCATGACCCATGTCATAACAATGCACCATGCCCTGGTTATCACAATGCTCCATGTCCCTTGTCATCACAATTCTCCACGTCCTTGTAGTCACAAGGCTACATGACACTTCTCATCAAAATGTTACATGCTCTTGTCATCAGAATTCTCCATCCACTTGACATTGCAATACTCCATGCACTTGTCATCACAATGCTCCATGCACATGTCATCACAAAGCTCCATGCCCTTGTCATCACAATGCTCCATGACCCCTGTCATCACAATACTCCGTGACACCTGTCATCACAATGCTTCATGTCCCTTGTCATTTCAGTGCTCCATGATGCTCGACATCACAATTACCCAAGGTCTTCTCATCACAATGCTCATTGGCCAATATCATCACAATGCTCCATGACCACTGTCATTACAACACTCCATGACACCTGACAACACAATTATTCGGGACTCTTGTCATCACAATGTTCCATTCCCTAGTCATCACAATGCTGCATGACACCTGTCATCACAATACTCCATGAATATTTTCAGCCCAATGTTCCATGACCCTTGTCATCACAATGATCCATGTCCTTGTCATCCCTATGCTCCATGACCACTGTTTTCACAATGCTCCGTGACGCTTGTCATCACAGTGCTCCATGACCCCTGTCATCACAATGCTCCATGCCTTTGTCAGCAAAATGCTACATGGCCTTGTCATTACAATCCTCTATGCGCTTGTCATCAAAATACTCCATTACCATTGTCATCATAATCCTCCATGAACATTGGGATCATATTGCTTCATGCCCTTGTGATCACAATGCTCCATGCTCCTTGAAATCAAAATGATCCATGACCTCTGTCATCACAATGCTCCAATCCCTTGTGATCACAATGTTCCAAAACAATTGTCATCAAAATGCTCCATGACACCTGACATCACAATGTTCCATAACACCTGTCATCAAAATGCTCCATGACCCTTTTCGTCCCAAAGCTCCAAGACCCCTGACATCACAATGTTCAATAACCCCTGCCATCAAAATATTCCATTACACTTTTCATCAAATTGCTGCATGACCCGGTCATCAAAATGCTCCCTGCCCTTCTCATCACAATGCCTCATGCCCTTGTCATCAAAATGCTCCATTACTTGTCATCACAAAGCTCCATGACACTTGGCATCACAATGCTCCATGTCATTGTCATCACAATGCTCCATGAAACCTCTCATCACATTACTCAATGCCCTTGTCATCAGAAGGCTCCATGACACTTCTCATCATAATGCTCGATGCCCTTCTCATCACAATGCTCCATGCACTTGTCATTACAATCCTGCTTGACCCATGTATCATAGTGTTCTTTGCCCTTATCCTCACAATTCTTCATGCCCACTCTCATCACAATAATCCATGAAACATTCCAGACCAATGTTCCATGCCCTTCTCATCAAAATGCTCCATTACACCTGTCATAACAATGCACCATGACCCCTGCCATCACAATTTTCCACGGCCTAGTCATCACAAGGTTCCATGACACTTGTCATCACAGTGCTCAATACCACTGAAATCACAATGCTCCATGCCCTTGTCATCACAATGCTCCAAGACCATTGTAATCACAATGTTCCATGCCCCTTTTCATTTCAATGCTCCTTGAACCCTGTCATCACAGTGCACCATGCCCATCATCATAATGCTTCAGGCTATTGTCATCACAATGAAATCAATATTCTCCATGACCTCTGTCATCAAAATGCTCCAAACCCTTGTGATCACAATGTTCCATAACACTTATCATCACAACACCCCATGACGCTCATCATCACAATTATCCATGGTCTCCTCATCACAATACTCCATGATCTTTGTCATCACAATGCTCAAAACACTTGTCGTCAGTATGCTCCTTGAACCCTGTTATGACAAGGGTCCATGCTTTTTTTCATCACAACGATCCATGCCCTTTTCATCACAATGCTCCAAGATCCCTGTAATAAAAATGCTCCTTGACCTTGTCATCACAAAACTCCATGACACATGTCATCAGAATGCTCCATGGCCTTCTCATCAAAATGCTTCATGCCCTAGTCATCACAATGCTCCAAGACCCCTGTAATCACAATGCTCCATGCCCCTTTTCATCAGAATGCTCCATAACACTTGTCATCACAAGTCTGCATGCTCTTCTCATCACAATGCTCCAGGACCTTGTCATCACCATGCTCCATTCCCTTGTCATCACAATGTTCCATGACCCCAGTCATCAGAATAATCCATGAACATTTTCAGCCCAGTGCTCCACGACCTAATCATCACAATGCTCCATGGCCAATATCATCACAATTCTCCTTGACAACTGTCATCACAACACTCCATGGCAACTGGCAACACAATTATCCGGGACTCTTGTCATCACATTGCTCCATTCCCTAGTCATCACAATGCTCCATGACCCATGTCATCACAACAATCCATGAACATTGTCAGCCCAGTGCTCCATGACACTTCTCATCACAATGATCCATGCCCTTGTCATCCCAATGCTCCATGACCCCTGTATTCACAATGCTCCGTGACGCTTCTCATCACAGTGCTCCATGACACCTGTCATCACAATCCTCCATGCCTTTGTTAGAAAAATGCTGCATGACCTAGTCATTACAATGCTCTATGCTCTTTTCATCACAATACTCCATTTCCATTGTCAACAAAATCCTCCATGAACCATGGGATCACATTGCTTCATGCCCTTTTCATCGCAATGCTCCATGCTCCTAGAAATCAAAATGATCCATGACCTCTGTCATCACAATGCTCCAAACACTTGTGATCACAGTGTTCCATAACACTTGTCATCACAACGCTCCATGATGCCTGTCATCACAATACTCCATGCCCTTTTCATCACAATGCTCCATGACCTTTCTCATCACAATTCTCAATACACTTGTCATCACAATGCTCCCTGACACTTGTCATCAGAATGCTCATTGAAACCTGTCATGAAAAGGCTCCAAGCCTTTTTCATCATTTTGCCCCATGCCGTTTTCATCACAATGCTCCATGCCATTGTCATCAAAATACTCCAGAAGTTTGTCCTCAGAATGCTCCATGACCCTTGTCATCACAATTCTCCATGCACTTGTCAGCACAATGCTCCATGATCTTTGTCAGAAAAATTCTCAAATACACTTGTCATCACAATGCTCCCTGACATTTGTCGTCAGTATGCTCCTTGAACCCTGTCATGACAAGGCTCCATGCCATTTTCATCACAATGATCCATGCCATTTTCATCACAATGCTCCAAGACCCATGTAATCACAATGCTCCATGCCCTTGTCATCACAATGCTCCAAGACCATTGTAATCACAATACTCCATGCCCCTTTTCATCAGAATGCTCCTTGAGACTTGTTATTACAAGGCTCCATGGTCTTCTCATCACAATGCTCCAGGAACTTTTCATCACAGTGCTCCATTCCCTTGTCATCACAATGCTCCATGACCCCTGTCCTCACAATACTTCCTGCACATTTTCAGTCCAATTCTCCAGGAACATCTCATCACAATGCTTCATGATACCTATCATCACAATGCTCCAGGACCACTGTCATCACAACGCTCCATGACCCCTGACAACACAGTGATCCGGGATTCTTGTCATCACAATGCTCCATTCCCTAGTCATCACTGTGCTCCATGAACATTTTCAGTCCAATGCTCCATGACACTTGTCATCACAATTATCCATGCCCTTGCCATCCCTATGCTCCATGACTCCTGTAATCACAATGATCCGTGATGCTTCTCATCACAGTGCTCCATGACCCTTATCATCAAATGCTCCATGCCTGTGTCAGCAAAATGCTACATGACGTTGTCATCACAATGCTCCATTTGCTTGTCATCACAATACTCCCTTACCATTGTCATCACAATCCTCCATGAAACTTGGGATCACATTGCTTCATTCCCTTGTCATCAAAATGCTCCATGCACCTTGAAAAAAAAATGATCCATAACTTCTACCATCACAATGCTCCAAACCCTTGTGATCACAATGTTCCATAACACTTGTCATCACAATGCTCCATGATGCCTGTCATCACAATACTCCATGTCCTTTTCGTCAAAATGCTCCATGATCTTTTTCATCACCATTCTCAATACACTTGTCAACACAATGTTCCCTGACACTTGTCGTCAGAATGCTCCTTGAAACCTGTCATGAAATGGCTTCATGCATTTTTTATCACAATGCTCCATGCCCTTTTCATCACAATGTTCCATGCCATTGTCGTCACAATACTCCACAAGCTTGTCATCAGAATGCTCCATGACACTTGTCATCACAATGCTCCATGGCCACTGTCATCACAATGCTCCATACCCCTTGTCATTACTGTGCTCCATGACGCTCGTCATCACAATTGTCCATGGTCTTCTCATCACAATGCTCCACGCACTTGTCATCAAAATGCTCCATGACCCTTGTCATCACAATGCTCCTTGGCCACTCTCATCACAATGCTCCATTCCCCTTGTCATTACAGTGCTCCATGACGCTCGTCATCACAATTATCCATGGTCTTCTCATCAAAAAGCTCCACGGTCTTGCCATCACAATGCTCCATGCCCTGGTCATCACAATGCTCCATGTCCCCTGTCATCAAAATTCTCCTCGTTCTTGGCATCACTGTGCTCCATGACACTTCTCATCACCGTGTTACATGATTCGTCATCACAATTCTCTATGCACTTGTCATCGCAATGCTCCATGACACCTGTCATAGGAAGCTCCATGTGCTTGTCATCACATTGCTTCATGAACTTGTCATCAAAATTCTCAATGGCCCTTGTCATCACAATGCTCCATGCCCTTGTCATCACAATGCTCCATGTCCATTGTCATCACAATGCTCCAAGCCCTTGTCATCAAAATGCTCCATTACATTTGTCATCACAATCCTCCATGACACTTGGCATCACAATATTCCATTCCATTGTCATCGCAATGGACCATGACATATGTCATCACAATGCTCCCTGAGACCTGTCTTCAAAATACTCCATGACCTTCTCATCACAATGCTCCATGCCTTTGTCATCACATTGCACCATGCCCACTGTCATCACAATAATCCATGAAACATGTCAGGCCAATGCTCCATGCCGCTGTCATCACAATGCTCATTGCCTTTTCATCACAAAGCTCTATGACCCCTGTCATCACAATGCTCCGTGACTCCAGTCATCACAATGCTTCATGACCTTTGTCATCACAATGGTCCATGCCCTCGTCATCACAAGGCTCTGTGACTTTGTCACCAAAATGCTCCATGAAATTTTCATCACAATGCTCGGTGACCCTTGTCATCACATTGCTCCATGCCTTTGTCAGCACAAAGCTCCATGATGCATGTCATCAGAACGCTCTATGACATTCTCATCCTAATGTTCCATGCCCTTGTCATCACAATGCTCCAAGACCCCTGTAATCACAATGCTCCATGACCCTTTTCATCAGAATGCTCCATGAGACTTGTCATCACATGGCTCCATGGTCTTCTCATCACAATGCTCCAGTACCTTGTCATCACAATGCTCCTTGACCACTGTCATCACAATACTCCATGAACATTTTCAGCCCAATGCTCCATGACGTTCTCATCACAATGCTCCATGACCTCTGTCATCACAATGCGCCATGACCACTGTCATCACAACGCTCCATGAACCCTGACAACACAATGATCCGGGAATCTTGTCATCAAAATGCTCCATGCACTTGTCATCCCAATGCTCCATGAACCCTGTAATCACAATGCTCCATGACGCTTGTCATCACAGTGCTCCATGAACCTTGTCATCACAATGCCTTTGACAGCAAAATGATACATAATCTTGTCATCACAATGCTCCATGACCCTTGGGATCATATTGCTTTATGCCCTTGTCACCTCTATCTTGCCTTTCTGGTTTTTACAGATTTTCCGATGTCCTTTTGGACCGGTGGGAAGTGACAATTCTTTGTAGTGTGGATTTGCATTGCACGCTTGCTTGATTGGCCAAAAAGGGCCTATGCCTTTTCTCTTGAATATATTCAGGAGAAAAGTCATACGCTGGTTTTGGCCAAGTGCATCATTCTCGAAGTTGTGATGCCTTTCCTGTGCTTTAAAGGCGATTCCAATTTACCTCTTGAAATATGTTTTGTGCAATTCTGCCTCATTTTCAAGTCTGCTTTGTTGCCTTCCTTCAAAAGATTTTTGGAAGAGAGTAGTCCTTTGTAACTCTGCAGGTTTTTGATTTGCTTTGCGCCTGAGCTCCAATTTTCAAATCCCATTATTGGGAGCTGACCGCAAATCCACAATTTTGCTTCAGGATCTATACTGGTTCCAGGGGTGGCTATACTGGTTCCCTGTGGGTGGCTGAGGCTTTGGTTAATTCTTCTTCCTGACGGGAATTTAGAGTGACATGTGTCCGTCCAAAGGCCTACATCTACTCTCTGATTGGTTCTCCCTCTTCCCTTTCATCCTCTGCACAATTAGCAAACTGTGCGAACCAGGAGGTTATAGGGGATGACTCTGCTAAGTTGGGAGATTGATAGTAAAGTAGTTGGAATGCCAAACTGTAGCACAAGGAGAGGAAAAAGTAGGAGACTTTCAGAAACCTTTCGCCATCACAGGGTGTCCATTCTCTAGGTTTCCCATACATGTTATAACTGTAGTGATATTCCCTTCTACCTGGAAATTTGGGACCCATGGAATGGTGGCATGCATTACTACTTTAGAGGGTCTGCATTTTCTCTCCCAATCTCACCAGTCCTCTCAGTCCCAAGTGTCCAGCCTTATGTCTCATCCAGCTGTCTTTGCAGATAGGGTCATTCTAGGTTTCATCAGAACCCCTGAAGGAATTGTGTAAGAATTTCGCTGTTTTTTTGTTTTGTTTTTGAAATTCATTTTTATAATGGGGTTGAGCTGATTTTCCCTGACGTGTTTATGCCGGTCTAGACACACTTGATTCCCTTACAGAGGCATATCAATACATAGGTTTTAAGATTCTTACTAATCAGATATATTCCTCTGTGAGGAATAGGGGTTTTGAGTCCCGTTCACTGAGGAAGGTGTAGGTCTTGTCTATTCTGTATTTGGTTTATGGAATGGTACCTGTGCTAATATCAAACTCTGGTTTTATGCATCACCCCACCTCTCCTTTCCCCTTAAGGAGGCATAAGAGTGTTTTCTAAATGTGAGACGCTGCTCTCTTTCCTAATTCAGTTCATGTGTTGTGATGTTGACATTCCCTCTGTAAGTGATATCTTATGATAAGATTCTTTTTCTGTGTGACTAATTTCCCTTAGAATCATCATACCTAAATCCTCTCATTATGCTGCTACTGGCCTTATGACATTGATTTCACGTCTGAGTGATATTCCGTTGTACAAAATTACCACAAGTTCTTTATGCATTTCTCTTTTTCCTGGGATACTTTAGGTGTACCGATGTTGAGGTTCTTGTATGCAGAGCAGCCCTAAACTTTGGGGTGCCTGTGTCTTGTTGATATTTAGTCTTCCCAAGTTATATGTCCATGAGTTGAAGTCCTCATTGCTCGGGGGCTTTGTATTTTAGATGTTTTAGGAAACAGCATACACTTCTTCAGAGTAGCTCTTGGATATTTATACCCCACCCATCAGCGTGACTAGTCTCCCTGTTTTCCATGGCCTCTCCTGCATTTTTGATTTGTACACATTTTTTGGATGGACTTTCTGAGCAGTGGAAATTGAGACTTCTTTATTGTGCGGATTTGCATTTCCCGCTTGCTTGGTTGGCCAAAAACTCTGTATGTGTTTTTTTCCTGAAGATATTCACGAAAAAAACGCATACACCCTTTTGCCCAACTGCATCATTTTAGAAATTCTGCTGCTTTACATATGCTTTAAATGTGAGTACAATCTACCTTTTGAAAAATGTTTCCTGCAATTCTGCCTCTCATTCAGAACCTCTTCGTTGCCTTACCTGAATATATTTTTGGACGTTGGTTATCATTTATATCTTTGCAGGTCTTTGAATTGTCTGCTCCTGAGCTCCATTTTGCAACTCGCTTTTTTTGTGAGCTGACCGCCAAACCATTGGATTGATTCCGGCCCTATTCTGGTTCTGGGGAGGCAGGCTGAGCCTTTGGTAAATTCTTCTTCCTAATGGGAAATTAGAGTGACATGTGCCTGTCAAAACTACTACAGCTAATATCTCATTGGTTCCTCCTCTTCCCATTTATCCTCTGCAAAAATTGCAAACTGTGTGAAACAGGAGGTTAAAGGTGCTGATTCTCCAAGTCGGGAGATTGTTAGTAATGTGGCTGGAATGGCGAACCCCAGCACCAGGAGATCAAAAATGAGGTGCATTTTAGACACCTCTCCTGAGCACACGGTGTACATTCATCTCGGTTTCGCAGGCATGTTTTCGCTGTCAGAAGATTCCCTTGAAACTGCAGATTTGGGACCCATGGAATGGGTATCAGGCAGTATTACTTTAAAATGTCTGCATTTCCTCAACCAGCTTCTCTAACATCTCTTAGCGTGCATAGCTTCCAGCCTTATATATCATCCTGCTGTGGGTCTACATGTGTTCAATCCATGTTACATCGTAGCCCTTCAACAAAAGTTGTAAGAATTTTTGTCTGTCTCACTGTTTTTATAAATATATTTAAATTTATTTTTATATTGGTTACAGCTGATTTTCAAAGCTCTGTTTTTTGCTGCTGTACATCCACTTGATTCATGTACTGTGAGACAACAATAAATTCTTTCTCAGATCCTTACGAGTCATATGTATTATTTTCCAGTGACTTGAGTGGACTGAGTTCAGTTCTTTGAGGAACCGTGTAGGCCTTGCCAGTTATTCAATTCGGTACTTGGAATGGTATCTTTGCTAATTTCAACCTCCTGGATAATACCTCACCATTCCCCACCTTTCCCATTTAGCAGCCTTATGTCTATTTTCTACATATTTGACTATGTTTCTGTTTTGTAGTTTATTTCATGTGTAGCCATTTTTGATTCCACCTTTAAGTGACATCTTATGATATGTGTCTTTTTCTTTCTGACATGTGTCACTTAGAATGATCGTATGTAACTCCTCCAGAGTTGTTCCAACTGGCCTTATTTCATTGATTTCTGGATGAGTAATATTCCACTCTACATAAGTACCCCATCTCGTTTATCAATTTTATCCTTCCAGGGACATAATGTTATATCCAACTGGAGGCCCTTTTTAACAGAGAGGTGGTAAACGTCGGGGTGCCTGATTTCTGTCATTTTTTGTTTTTCCCAAGGTACACGCCCATGAGTGCAAGTGCCCTATGCTCTGTAGCTCAGTTTTCAGATGTTTTAGCAAACACAATACACTTATCCAGAGTGGCCGTTGGCAAACTACATTTCCACTATCAGCCTCACAGGGCTCCCTTTTCTCCTCACCCTGTCCTGCATTTCTGGTGTTTACACTTTATGTGGATGGCCCTTCTGACTGATGTGAAGTGATACATTTTGTAGTATTGATTTCCAATGCCCACCTGTTTGGTTGGATAAAAATTGTGAATGGCCTTTACTTGAATATATTCAGAAAAAAATGCATACGCCCTTTTGGGCCAACTGCATCATTGGCGATGTTCAGCCCCTTTTCTTGTGCTTTATTGGGGAGTCCTTTCTACCTCTTCAAATCTGTTTCCTGCCACTCCCCCTTGCTTACAAGTCCTTTTCTTTGACTTACCTCAAGACATTTTTCAAAAATAGATCTTTTCAACTCTGCAGTTTCATGAATTTTAGTGCCCCTGAGTTCCATTTTTCAACTTGTGTTTTTGGAAACTGGACACAAAACAGCGGGATTTCCTCTAGCCCTATTCTCTTTCCGTGGGCAATTCTAGGCTTTGATGAATTTGTCTTCCGGATTGGAAATAAGAGTGGCATGTGCCTGTCCGAACACCTAAGACTTGTCTCTAAATTTTTCTCATCCTTCCGCTTCATCCTCTGGACAAATTCCAAACTGTGTGCAACAGGATGTTGACGGTGCTGATATCCCCAAGTGAGGAGATTGTTAGGAAAGATGCTGGAGGGGAGAACCCGAGCACCAGGCGATGAGGAGATGAGGTGCCTTTTCCAAACTCTTTCCGATCAAACGGTATACCATCGTCTAGGTGTGACAGGCATTGTTTAGCTGTAGGAAGGGTCCCGTGCATGGAAGGAGAACACCAGGGATTTTTCCAAATCAGTGCCTCCCCGAACCCCAAACTGGGGAATTTTTAAGCTACGGCTACACGTATGTCCATTAAGGGCCTTGGGAAATAGGCAGAGCCCAACATTAGATGATTGAAATCTTCAGGTTCAAAAGCGCTCACAATCGGCCTTGCTTAGGTTACATTTTATCTGTCATTGATAGATGATGTCAATAAAAAAATATCGATTCTTTTTCAGATTACTTCCCCTATAGGTTACTGCAAAATATTAAGTGTAGTTCCCTGGGCTATACAGTAATTCCTTGTTGATGATCTATTTTATACATAGCAGTGTGTATGTGTTAATCCCAAACTGTTAATTTATCCCTTTTCCTACCTTTCCCCTTTGGTAATAATAAATTATAAGATTTTATACTTCTCAGAAATGGGGGAGCTGAAAGAGAGGTATCCTTTTCAATGGAAAAGCATTCAAAACAAGATTGAAGCTTCAGCCAAGAGTATTCGATGTACAACCATGGAAATAAATCACTTCATTTCTCTAATGTTGACCTGACAAATAAGACAGACGTCTTCACTGAACTTGCTTATAGTAAAGTGATGGAAATATCAAATGTAAGTCTTAGAAAAATCTTATTTTACCCGAGCATTATACACTGCTCTATGTTAACTACAGTTTGGCTCACATATCTGTTCATTGAAGTTACAATGTTCTCAATTTCTGTTACTGATCCTCCAGAGTGGACCACAACAGGAGTCCCCATGCCCAGTGTCATTGGAGCCAACAGATCAAGACTGAGTTTGGTTCAGAAGTAAAGGAAACATTATTTTGAAAACCGAATGGAGAGGTGAGAGCGTGCACTCCCCCACGGGCTGTGGGATGGGCTGCTGTGTAGGGATCCCGGCAGCGTCAGTGGCAGTTAGGGGATGGAGCTCTAGAGGGCTGGGTTGGCTGCAGCTCAGGCTCCATGCCGTGGAGTCTGCATGGGACTCCGCTAGCTGAGGTGTCGACTCAGCCATTCTGCACTAGGAAATCGGGTCTGAAGTGCCGGGTGTGGGACCTCTGCATGCGGAACCCTAGGAGCACGTGAAATTAGACAAAGCACAAAGGAAAAACAGCTTAGACTTTATTTTATTGCCCAGATTCTCTTTTTATCTCCCAGGAATTTTTAATGAACGTTGCCAGAGACGAACCCCTCCTCTGCTTTTTGTTCCGTTCCTCATTCTTGGGGTGTTGAGGGTGCAGACCCCTCTTTTGTAACTGCTTCATGCTGTGGTGGGAGCCCTGATACCTGGGGGGAGGGGCAAAACGTCTCCCCACCAGCCTCAAGGTGAGGTTGATTGTCCCAAGGTCTTCTGCCTCACTTCTCGTCCGCCTGAGCACCAGCATTGGAAGTGTTATAGATTCTAATGACCTTTAACGGTCCAGGAAAGAGATGCGCAGAGATGCTGTGGTGGCAGGTTTCACCCCCCCCACATTTGTTCGGTGACCTTAGGCTGACGTTTTTTGCCAGCCTAGATGCTCTGACCAGTAGTCTGTGCTTTCTTTAATTAGGTCCCTGAATTAATGTACAAACAGCACCATGTGTCAGAGCCCTGCCCGTGCAACTCCCAGACAGTCCAGGGTCAGTGGTGATCCAGGACCATGACGTCCACTGAGTCAACGGCCTTTAGAAGTAGCCAGCATTCCAGCTGGTCATATTGGCCACCATCACCGTGGTGTCTGTAGGGTTTTCTATGGTGAAAGCGTGATATACGTTTCCCCCGCCAAGCCTATTAGCTCCCCTCTGGGTGCAGGAAGTCCTGCAAGCAGTAGTCTGCTCTTTCGCGGCACAGTCTTCTTGTTTTCTGAGAGAAACTCCAGGTCAAGTGATGGTCACACGAGTCATCTTGGGGGCCCGTTGCCCCCATTTGTCTCTCTGGAGGTTGGAGTTGGAGGGCCTCCTCACTCGAGGTCAGTGTGTCCACAGAGCGACCCCTGCAACTTCAGGGCATGATGGGTGGTTAGGATCACGACGTGGGGTCCTTTTCCCTTAGGAGGGAGCTGGCCTTGTGGGCTGCTGATTTCCAGCTTTTTAGATACCCCAGTATCCTGGCCTGATGAGTCGGTGGGCAAAGCCCTTGGTGACCATAGTTTATCATACCTGAAGGGCATTCTTGTGTTGCTCCATTTCAAGTGGTCCCAGTTTTTGCACTAAGGCTCCAAGGGCGATTAACCTTTGACCGGGTATGTAATGGTCAAAGGGTTTAGCTAATTTAGCGAGTTCCTGGGCAAGGATCTGAATTGACTGCTCTTTCCATTCTTGAAAGGCTGCTTCTGGATTCTATTCAAAAGGATCATCATCTTTTCGTGTCAGTGTTTCATGCAGAGGCCCAGCTATTAGACTGTAGTTAGGGATCCAGATGCAGAAAACCTTGGCCTCCCCAGGAACCCCTAAGCTGTCTTCTAGTTTTAGAAGAGGTAAGGCTGCAAATGGCTTCTTTCCTATCCTGGGATGCGTTTCTCCGAATATCTGTGAGAATGAAGCCCAGGCATGTCACCTGAGCCTGGGATATTTGAGCCTTTTTCTTGGACACCTTCTATCCTTTCTTGGCTAGGTAGTTCAGAGGCGTCTTTAGTAGGCCTGGCGATCAGAATGTCATCTGCATATTGAAGGAGGGTTCCCTTCTACAGAGGTAGAACTTTTAGGTCTTTAGAGGACATTTCCCCAATGATGGTGTGGGGATTTTTGAACCATTGGGGCAGGACGGCCCAGCATTATTGCTTGTGTTGCATGTTGTGTCCTGCCACTCACAAGCCAAAAATTCTTGTGACTCTGAGATGAATGGAATACAGAAGAAGGCATCATTGAAGTCTAATACAGAATGCCATGGCCTGGTGGATGGTAGAATGAGCAGCAGGGTGTAGGAAATAGGAGCTACTGGATGTATATCCTCGGTGGCTTCACTGACTGTCCTGATATCCTTTACCAGGTCTCCAGCAGCCCATGGTGCTCTCGTGGTCAGGCCAATCCCAGGATATGGAGCTCACCTGGGCTGCATCCCGCACCCCACAGCCCACGGGGCTCTCATGGTCAAGTCCCTCCCAGGGTATGGAGCTCACCTGTGCAGCTACCCAGCAGCCCATGGGGCTCTCCTAGTCAGGCCCTTCCCAGGATACGGAACACCCCTGGGCATGTACCACAGCAGGGCTGGACACACAGGAACTGTGCACATAGCCCACCTTGCAGAGAACCCCCAGCTCACCTGTCGCTCACAGCTGACACAGAACACCTCAGAGCAGGACTTGAACTAACAAACAGTAGCTCTGACAGGTCTGTGACCCTGGCTATCACTCCGTGCAGCCTCTCTCTGCCTGGTCTTCCAGACACTTCCACTGCAGCCAGGGCACCAGGCCTGTGTCTCCACCCACCATCACTCCTCTCCCTGACTCCTGGGTTCCTCTCATTAGGATAGGGTCTTCTTGAAGTTGTTTTCCACTCATGGACCAGATAAAATTATAAGAAAACAAGCCGCAGCTGCAGCCCCTTGTCTAGCCTGACTCTCAAGAGCCCACACCTGTTCCTTGGGACTGACCCGTTTAGCAAGGTTCATTTTCTGCAACTGTGAGCCCCTGAGGGGTGAGGATTGGCTGATTTGGGCAGCCTGACACTGCCTGCCAGCCCCCCCCCACAGGTGTGCCTGGGTTGAGGTCAATATAAACACCGCTCCAGTCAGCAAGTGCACCTGTAGCTGTGCCTGACGCCATATTCTCTGCCCCGTCAGCAGTGTCGGGGCTGGGGTGGTGGGAGGGAGTAAGGGGCCGTGGCTTTGTGGGTGGCCCAGTGTGAGTGGGGCTCTGCTGGACTTTCTGCAGGATTTGCCAGGCTGCCACCTGCTAAAGAAGAGGATGTGTCACCCATACCTGCCACTGGAATTTCTCCCCAGGCAGAGGTGAGGAAGTAAAAAAGCAGTGGGTGCCGTGGCAGGAGGGGTATCTCAGGCAGGGAAATGGAAAGATTCCAGAAGAGCATCTGGGGCCAGGACCATTCTGGCTGGCCTGCAGGCACCAAGTCTGCCTGCGTGCTCTCGCTAGTGTGGCTCCATAGCCCTTCCTCTAGGCTTGCAAGTGCTTGTACATATTCAGGTGTTTTACCTGGAAAGGTTGGGAAGAGTTCAACTGCAGCAGGACTGGGGCTCAGCTCACATTTACTCACAGACGCCTCGACACAGTCCCCCAGCTTTGCAATGAGGATGCTCCTTGTAGGGGGCAGCGCTGCTGAGTGCATGGGAGACGATTTCCCACCTCTGACCTACATAAGAATTTTTTACCACTGGAGCAAGTGCCCTGATACGATTTTCCTCTGTATAACTGGAGAGTTCTGTATTATTTTCCTTTTTTTCTTTTTGGTTCAAGTTAGATTTTATTTATTCCTCTTTTTTTTAAATTGGAGATATAAACATGGAAATAATGCATTAATATAAAGACGTCTATGTGAAGGGAAAAACTTTTTTTCTGTTTTATTTTATTAAATGTTATTTATTTATTTTTAATTTTTTTTAATTTATTTCTTTTATACAGCAGGTTCTTATTGGATATATATTTTATACATATAAGTGTGCACATGTGAATCCCAGTCTCCCAATTCATCCCACCACCACCCTCACATGGCGTTCTCTCCTTGGTGTCCATATGTTTGTTCTCTACATCTGTCTCTATCTCTGCCCTGCAAACTGGTTCATCTGTACCATTTTTCTAGGTTCCACATATATGCATTAATATACAATATTTGTTTTTCTCTTTCTGACTTACTTCACTCTGTATGACAGTCTCTAGATCCATCAAGGTCTCTACAAATGACCCAATTTCATTCCTATGTATGGCTGAGTAATATTCCGTTGTATATATCTACCACGTCTTTATACATTCTTCTGTCTGTGGGCACTTAGATTGCTTTCATTACCTGTCTATTGTAAATAGTGCTGCAATGAACATTGTGGTGAAGGTGTCTTTTTGATTTATGGTTTTCTCTGGGTATATGCCCAGTAGTGGGATTGCTGGATTATATGGTAATTCTATTTTTAGTTTTTTAAGGAACCTCCATACTGTTCTCCATAGAGACTGTATCGATTTACATTCCCAACAATAGTGGAAGAAGGTTCCTTTTCTCCACACCCTCTCCAGCATTTGTTGTTTGTAGATTTTCTCATGATTTGACGTGATACCTCATTGTAGTTTCGATTTCCATTTCTCTAATAATTAGTGATGTTGAGCAGATTTTCATGTGTGTACTGGCCATCTCTATGTCTTCTTGGAAGAAATATCTATTTAGATCTTCTTCCATTTTTGTATTGGGTTGTTTGTTTTATTAATATTGAGCTGCATGAGCTGTTTATATATATTGGAGATTAATCATTTGTCCATTGATTCGTTTGCAAATATTTTCTGCCATTCTGAGGGTTGTCTTTTCATCTTGTGTGTAGTTTCCTTTGCTTTGCAAAAGCTTTTACGTTTCATTAGGTCCCATCTGTTTAGTTTTCTTTTTTATTTCATTACTATAGGAGGTGGATCAAAAAAGATCTTGCTGTGATTTACGTCAGAGTATCCTTTGTAAGTTTTTCTCTCAGAGTTTTATACTGTCTGGTCTTACATTAAGGTCTGTAATCCATTTTGAATATATTTTTATGTATGGTGTTGGGGAGTGTTCTAATTTCATTCTTTTACATGTAGCTGTCCATATTTCCCAGCACCAATGATTGAAGAGACTGTCTTATCTCCATTGTATAGTCTTGCTTCCTTTGTCATAGATTAGTTGACCATAGGTGTGTAGGTTTATCCCTGGGATTTCTTTTTTTTTTCCTTTTACACGTTTATTGGAGTATAATTGCTTTACAATGGAGTGTTCGTTTCTGCTGTATAACAAAGTGAATCAGCTATACATATACAAATATCACCAGATCCCCTCCCTCTTGCATCTCCCTCCCACACTCCATATCCCACCCCTTTATGTGGTCACAAAGCACCGAGCTGATCTCCCTGTTCTATGTGGCTGCTTCCCATAGCTATCGGTGTTACATTTGGTAATGTATTTATGTCCATGCCACTCTCTCACTTCGTCCCATCTTACCCATCCCCCTTCCAGTGTCCTCAAGTCCTTTCTCTATGTCGGTGTCCTTAATCCTGTCCTGCCACTAGGTTCTTCAAAATCTTTTTTTTTTCTTCATTAGATTCCATATATCTCTGTTAACATACAGTATTTGTTTTTCCCTTTCTGACTTACTTCACTGTGTAGGACAGATTCTAAGTCCATCCACCTCAGTACAAATAACTCAGTTTTGCTTCTTTTTATGGTTGAGTAATATTTGATTGTATATATGTGCCAGATCTTCTTTATCCATTCATCTGTCGATGGACACTTAGGTTGCTTCCATGTCCTGGCTAATGCAAATAGAGCTGCAATGAACATTTTTGTACATAACTCTTTTTGAATTATGGTTTTTGCAAGGCAAATGCCCAGTACTTGGATTGTTGTGTCGTATGGTACTTCTATTGTTAGTTATTTAAAGGAACCTCCGTACTGTTCTCCCTAGTGCCCATATCAATTTACATTCCCACCCACAGTGCAAGTGTGTTCCCTTTCCTCCAATAAAGGCCTCTCCAGCATTTATTGTTTTGTAGATTTTTTTAATGATTGCACTCTGATTGCTGTGAGGTGATACCTCAGGGTAGTTTTGATTTGCATTTCTCTAATGATTAGTGATGTTCAGCATCCTGTCATGTGTTTCTTGGTAATCTGTATATCTTCTTTGGAGAAATGTCTATTAGGTCTTCTGCCCATTTTTGGATTGGGTTGTTTGTTTTTGTGATATTGAGCTACATGAGGTGCTTGTAATGTTTGGAGATTAATCCTTTGTCAATTGCTTCATTTGAAAATATTTTCTCCCATTCTGAGGGTTGTTTTTGCATCTTGTTTATGTTTTCCTGTACTGTGTAAAAGCTTTTAAGTTTCATTAGGTCCCATTTGTTGATTTCTGTTTTTATTTCCATTTCTCTAGGAGGTGGGTCAAAAAGGATCTTGCTGTGATTTATGTCATAGAGTGTTCTGCCTATGGTTTCCTCTAAGTGTTTTATAGTGTCTGGTCTTATATTTAGATCTCTAATCAATTTAGAGTTTATTTTTGTGTATGGTGTTAAGGAGTGTTCTAATTTCATTCCTTTATGTGTAGGGGTCCAGTATTTCCAGCACCAATTACTGAAGAGACTGTCTTTTCTCCATTGTATATCCTTAGCTCCTTTGTCATAGATGAGATAGCCATAGGTATGTAGGTTTATCTCTGGGCTTTCTGTCCTGTTCCATTGATCTGTGTTTATGCCAATCTACATACACTTGATTCCATTATGGAGACATATAAATACATAGGTTTCAAGGTTATTACCAGTCAGATATATTCCTCTTCAGTGAATAGGGTGTTTTGTGTCCAGTTTATTGAGAAAGGAGTAGGTCTTGTCTATTACATATTTGGTATATGGAATGGGATCTGTGCTCATTTCAAACTCTGCTTTTACACATCACCCCATGTCACCTTTCCCCTTAGGGAGGCATAAGTGTGTTTTCTAAATGTGTAACTCTGTTCTCTTTTGAAATTCAGTTCATGTGTAGCCATGTTTACATTTCCTCTATAAGTGATATATTACAATAAGTTTCTTTTTCTTTGTGGCTCATTTTACTTAGCATCATCGTACCTAAAGCCACTCATTATGCTGCTATTGGCCTTATGACATTGATTTTATGTCTGAGTGACATTCCATTGTATATAAGTACCACAACATCTATATCCATTTTTTTTTCATTTCCTGGGATATATAAAGTGTACCGAAGTCAAGGTTCTTGTAAACAGAGCAGCCCTAAACTTTGGGCTGGCTGTGTGTTGTGGATTTTTAGTTTTCTCAAAATACACGCCCATGAGTGGAAGTTTGCTATGCTCTGTAGCTCTGTTTTAGAAAACAACATACAGTTCTCCAGAGAGGCTGTTGGCAATTTACATCCTGTCCATCGTCGTAACCAGCCTCCCTTTTCTCCATGGCCTGTCCTGCATTTGTGGTTTTTACACTATTTGTGGATGGCCCTTTTGACTGGAGGTAAGGGACACTTCTATGTAGTGTGGATTTGAAATGCCTGATGGCTTGCTTGGCCAAAAAGGGCATATGCATTTTTCCCGAATATATTCAAGAAAATACACATAATCCCTTTTCAGCTAAGGGCAACATTGTCGAAATTCTGTCTCTTTTCATGTGCTTTAAAGACGACACCAGTCTACCTCTTGTAATCTGTTTCCTTCAATTCTGCCTTGCATTCAAATCCTCTTCACTGCCTTTCCTCAATATATTTCTGGATGATAGTTGTCCTTTATAACTCTGCAAGTTTGTGAATTGCTGTGCCCCTGATTTCCATTTTTCAACTCGCCTCTTTGTGAGCTGGCTGCAATACCGCAGGATGGCTTTAGGCCCTAGTCTGGTTCCGGGGCTTCAGGCTGAGCCTTTGGTTAATTCTTCTTCCTGATGGGAAACTAGAGTGACATGTGCCCATCCAAACACCTACAGCTAATCTCTCATTTATTTCCCCTCTTCCTGTTCATCCTCTGCACAATTTGCAAACTGTGCATAACGGGAGGGTAAAGGCGCTGACACTCCAAGTGGGGAGTTTTTTAGTAATGCAGATGGAATGGCGAAGCCGAGCACGACAAAAGAAAAATGAGGTACCTTTTAGAAAACTTTCCCAATTACACAGTGTACCATCCACTGGGTTTCCCATGCATGTTTTAACTGGAGGAAGATTCCCTTAAACCTGGAGAGTTGGGACAACTAGAATGGATAGCACACAGTATTGCTCTAAGTGGTGTTCTTTTGTTCACACAAGCTCAGCAATCTTGTCAGCCCCAAGTGTCCAGTCTTATGTCTCATCCAGCTGTGGGTGTAAAGGTGGTCAATCTAGCTTGCATCACAGGCCCTGAACATAGATTTTAACACTTTCTATCTGTTTTTGCATTTTGCTTTTGAAATTTATTTTTATAAGTGGGTTTAACTGAATTTCAGTGCTGTGTTCATGCCGTTATACACACATATGATTCCTTTATGGAGACATGAGAATACATATGTTTTAAAATACTTAGAGTCAGACATATTCCTCTGCAATGAATAGGGGGTGTTGAGTCCAGTTCATTGTGCCGGGAGTAGGTGTTGTCTATTACATACATGGTTTATATAACGGTATCTGTGCTAATTTAAAACTGTGGTTTTATGCATCACCCCACCTCAGCTTTCCCATTAAGCAGGCAGAAGATGTTTTCTAAATGTGTGAATCTGTTGTGTTTGTCATTCAGTTCATGTGTAGTCATGTGTACATTCCCACTATGAGTGATACCTTATGATAAGATTAGTTACTCTGTAATCTTTCCTAACTCAGTCCATGTGTAGCCATATTTACAGGACCTTCATAAGTGATATCTTATGATAAGTTTCTTTTTCTGTGTGACTAATTTCACTTAGAATCATCGTACCTGAATCCACTCATTTTGCTGCTACTGGTCTTATGACATTGATTTCATGGCTGAGGGATATTCCATCGTACAAAAGTACCACAATTTTTTGAACCATATTTATCTTTAGTGGGATACTTAAGGTGTACCCAAGTTGAGGTTCTTGTAAGCAGTGCAGCCCTAAATATTGGGTGGCTCTATCGTACTGATTTTCAGTTTTCCAAAGGTATATTCCCTAGACTGGAAGTGCCCTTGGCTCTGTAGCTCTGTAGTTTACTTGTTTTAGGGAACACAATGCACTCCTCCAGAGAGGCAGTTGGCAATATACATCCCGCCCATCAGCATAACAAGGCTCCCTGTTCTCCAGGGCCTGTCTTGCCTTTCTGATTTTTAGACATTTTGAGGATGTCCCTTTTGTCCGGTGGGAAGTGAAACTATTATGTAGTGCAGATTTGCATTGCCCGCTTGCTTGCTTGGCCAAAATGGGCGTTGCGTTTTCTCCTGAACGCATACGCTCTTTTTGGCCAAGTGCGTCATAGTCGAAGTTGTGCCCCTCTTCATGTGCTTTAAAGGCACTTCCAACGTACCTCTTGAAATCTGTTTCTTGCTATTTTGCCTCGCTTTGAAGTCTGCATCATTGCCATCCCTCAACAGATTTTTGGACGATAGTTGCCCTTTATTACTCTGCCAGTTTGTGAATTGCTGTGCCCCTGAGCTCCATTTATTAACTCGTTTTTTGTGAGCTGAACGCAAGTCCAATATTTTGGTTCATAACCTATACTGGTTTTCGGTGGGTGGCTGAGACTTTGGTTAATTCTTCTTCCTCCCGGGAAATAAGAGTGACATGTGCCCGTCCAAATGCGTAACAGCTACTCTCTCATTGGTTCTCCCACTTCCCTTTCATCCTTTGCCAAGTAGGCAACATGTGCGAACCAGGAGGTTAAAGGGGCTGTCTCTCCAAGTTGGGAGCTTGATAGTAAAGCAGTTGGAAAGTCAAACTGTAGCACATGGAGAGGGACTATTTGTTGATTTTTAGAAACCATTCATATTCACAGTGTGTCCATTCTCTAGGTTTCCCATACATGTTATAGCTATAGTAATATCCCCTTCAACCTGGAGAGTTGGGAACCATGGAATGGGTGCCATGCATTATTGCTTTAAAGGGTCTGCATTTGCTCACCCAATCTCACCAGTCCTCTCAGTCCCATGTGTCCAGCCTTATGCCACATCCAGCTGTCATTGTAGATAGGGTCATTCCAGGTTTCATCAGAGACCCTGAAGGAAATGTAAGGAATTTCCCTGTTTTTATGTTTTGTTTTTGAAA
This sequence comes from Mesoplodon mirus, assembly GCF_964341445.2. Classification (NCBI taxonomy): domain Eukaryota; kingdom Metazoa; phylum Chordata; class Mammalia; order Artiodactyla; family Ziphiidae; genus Mesoplodon; species Mesoplodon mirus. Next base: position 11,949 of record NW_028295082.1, on the reverse strand, counting down.
TTCCTTTTTATAGTGGGTTTGAGCTGATTCTCGCTGCCATGTTTATGCCAGTCTAGAAACACTTGATTCCCTTAAGAAGACATATCAATACATAGATTTTAAGTTTCTTACTGGTCACATATATTCCTCTACGGGAAATATGGGGTTATGAGTCCCTTTCACTGAGGAAGGTGTAGGTCATGTCTATTCCATAGTTGGTTTTTGGAACAGTACCTGTGCTTATATCAAACTCTGGTTTTATGCATCACCCCACCTCTCTTTCCCCCTTAAGCAGGCATAAGAGGGTTTTCTAAATGTGAGACTCTGTTCTCTTTCCTAACTCAGTTCATGTGTAGCCATGTTTACAGGATCTTCATAAGTGATATCTTATGATAAGTTTTTTTATCTGTGTGACTTATTTCACTTAGAATTATCGTACCTGAATCCACTCATTTTGCTGCTACTGGTTTTATGACATTGATTTCATGGCTGAGGGATATTCCATCGTACGTAAGTACCACAAATTTTTGAACCATTTTTATCTTTCCTGGGATATTTAAAGGGTACCCAAGTTGAGGTTCTTGTAAGCAGTGCAGCCCTAAATGTTGGGGTGGCTCTGTCTTATTGATTTTCAATTTTCCCATGGTATATTCCCTAGACTGGAAGTGCCCTTGGCTCTGTAGCTCTGTTGTTTATGTCTTTCAGGGAACACAATGCACTCCTCCAGATAGGCAGTTGGCAATTTACATCCCGCCCATCAGCATAACAAGGCTCCATTTTCTCCAGGGCCTGTCTTGCCTTTCTGGTTTTTACCCATTTTGTGGATGTCCCTTTTGACCGGTGGGAAGTGATACTTCTTTGTAGTGCAGATCTGCATTGCCCACTTGCTTGCTTGGCCAAAAAGGGCATATGTGTTTTCTCCAGAATATATTCAGGAGAAAACGCATATGACCTTTTTGGCCAAGTGCATCTTTGTCGAATTTGTGCCCCTCTTCCTGTGCTTTAAAGGCAATTCCAACATATCTGTGGAAATCTCTTTTCTTCTATTCTGCCTCGCTTTCAAATCCGCCTTGCTGCCTTCCCTTAACAGATTTTTTGACGATATTTGTCCTTTACTACCCTAGTAGTTTGTGAATTGCTATGCCCCTGAGCTCCATTTTTTAACTCGTTTTTTGTGAGCTGAACACAAGTCCTATATTTTGGTTCAGGACCTATTCTGGTTCCCGTTGGGTGGCTGAGACTTTGGTTAATTCTTCTTCCTCCCATGAAATAAGAGTGACATGTGCCCGTCCAAATGCCTAACAGCTACTCTCTCATTGGTTCTCCCTCTTCACTTTCATCCTCTGCCAAATTGGCAACTTGTGCGAACCTGGAGGTTAAAGGGGCTGTCTCCCCAAGTTGGGAGATTGATAGTAAAGCAGTTGGAAAGTCAAACCGGAGCACCAGGAGAGGGATTATTCGTTGAGTTTTAGAGACCTTTCGTATTCACAGTGTGTCAATTCTCTAGGTTTCCTGTACATGCTAATAATGTAGTAATATTCCCTACAACCTGTAGAGTTGGGACCCATGGAATGGGTGCCATGTATTTTTGCATTAAAGGGTCTGCATTTGCTCACCCAATCTCACCAATCCTCTCAGTCCCATGTGTCCAGCCTTATGCCACATCCAGCTGTCGTTGTAGATAGGGTCATTCCAGGTTTCATCAGAGACCCTGAAGGAATTGTAAAGAATTTCCCTGATGTTTTGTTTTGTTTTTGAAATTCCTTTTTATAGTGGGTTTGAGCTGATTCTCACTGCCATGTTTATGCCAGTCTAGACACACTTGTTTCCCTTACGGAGACATATCAATAAATAGGTTTTAAGGTTATTACTAGTCAGATATATTCCTCTGTGGGAAATATTGGGATTTGAGTCCCTTTCACTGAGGAAGGTGTAAGTCTTTTCTATTCCATAGTTGGTTTTTGAACGGTACCTGTGCTTATATCAAACTCTGGTTTTATGCATCACCCCACCTCTCCTTCCCCCTTAAGCAGGCATAAGAGTGTTTTCTAAATGTGAGACTCTGTTCTCTTTCCTAACTCAGTTCATGTGTAGCCATGTTTACAGGATCTTCATAAGTGATATCTTATGGTAAGTTTCTTTTTCTGTGTGACTTAATTCACTTAGAATCATTGTACCTGAATCCACTCATTTTGCTGCTACTGGTCTTATGACATTGATTTCATGGCTGAGGGATATTCCATCATACCTAAGTACCACTATATTTTGAACCATTTTAATCTTTCCTGGGGTATTTAATGTGTATCCAAGATGAGGTTCTTGTAAGCAGTGCAGCCCTAAGTTTTGGGGTAGTTCTGTCTTATTGATTTTCAGTTTTCCCAAGGTATATTCCCTAGACTGGAAGTGCCCTTGGCTCTGTAGCTCTGTTGTTTACTTGTTTCAGGGAACACAATGCACTACTCCAAATAGGCAGTTGGCAATTTACAGGCCGCCCATCAGCATAAGAAGGCTCCCTGTTCTCCAGGGCCTGTCTTGCCTTTCTGGTTTTTATCCATTATGTGGATGTCCCTTTTGACCGGTGGGAAGTGATACTACTTTGTAGTGCAGATTTGCATTGCCTGCTTGCTTGCTTGGCCAAAAAGCGCGTATGCATTTTCTCCTGAATATATTGAGTAGAAAACGCAAACGCCGTTTTTGGCCAAGTGCATAATTGTCGAAGTTGTGACCCTCTTCCTGTGCTTTAAAGGCGATTCCAACGTACCTTTTGAAATCTGTTTCCTGCTCTTCTGCCTCGCTTTCAAGTCCGCCTCGTTGCCTTCCCTCAACAGATTTTTGGACGATAGTTGCCCTTTATTACTCTGCCAGTTTGTGAATTGCTATGCCCCTGAGCTCCATTTTTTATCTCGTTTTTTGTGAGCTGAACGCAAGTCCAATATTTTGGTTCAGAACCTATACTGGTTTTCGGTGGATGGCTGAGTCTTTGGTTAATTCTTCTTCCTCCCGGGAAATAAGAGTGACATGTGCCCGTCCAAATGCCTAACAGCTATTCTCTCATTGGTTCTCCCTCTTCCCTTTCATCATTTGCGAAATTGGCAACCTGTGCGAACCAGGAGGTTAAAGGTGCTCTCTCTCCAACTTGGGAGATTGATAGTAAAGCAGTTGGAAAGTCAAACTGGCGCACAAGGAGAGGGACTATTCGTTGAGGTTTAGAAACCTTTCGTATTCACAGTGTGCCCATTCTTAGGTTTCCCTTACATGTTATATCTATAGTAATATACCCTTCAACCTGGAGAGTTGGGACACATGGAACGCGTGCCATGCATTATTGCTTTAAATGGTCTGCATTTGCTCACCCAATCTCACCAATCCTCTCAGTCCCATGTGTCCAGCCTTATGCCACATCCAGCTGTTGTTGTAGATAGGGTCATTCCAGGTTTCATCAGAGACCCTGAAGTAATTGGAAAAAATTTCCCTTTTTTTTTTTGTTTTGTTTTGAAATTCCTTTTTATAGTGGGTTTGAGCTGATTCTCGCTGCCATGTTTATGCCAGTCTAGAAACACTTGATTCCCTTATGGAGACATATCAATACATAGGTTTTAAGATTCTTTCTAGTCAGATATATTCCTCTGTGGGAAATATGGCATTTTGAGTCCCTTTCACTGAGGAAGCTGTAGGTCTTGTCTATTCCATAGTTGGTTTTTGGAACGGTACCTGTGCTTATATCAAACTCTGGTTTTATGCATCACCCCACCTCTCCTTTCCCCTTAAGCAGGCATAAGAGTGTTTTCTAAATGTGAGACTCTGTTCTCTTTCCTAAATCTGTTCATGTGTAGCCATGTTTACAGGATCTTCATAAGTGTTATCTTATGATAAGTTTCTTTTTCTGTGTGACTTATTTCACTTAGAATCATCTTACCTGAATCAACTCATTTTGCTGCTACTGGTCTTATGACATTGATTTCATGGCTGAGGGATATGCCATCATACGTAAGTACCACAATTTTTTGAACCATTTTTATCTTTCCTGGGATATTTAAGGTGTACCCAAGATGAGGTTCTTGTAAGCAGTGCAGCCCTATATATTGGGGTTGTTATGACTTATTGATTTTCAATTTTCCCAAGGTATGTTCCCTAGACTGGAAGTGCCCTTGGCTCTGTAGCTCTGTTGTTTACTTGTTTCAGGGAACACAATGTACTCCTCCAGATAGGCAGTTGGCAATTTACATGCCGCCCATCAGCATAACAAGGCTCCCTGTTTTTCAGGGCTTGTCTTGCCTTTCTTGTTTTTACCCATTTTGTGGATGTCGCTTTTGACCAGTGGGAAGTGATACTTCTTTGTAGAGTAGATTTTCAGTTCCCGCTTGCTTGATTGGCCAAAAAGGGCGTATGCATTTTCTCCTGAATATATTTAGGAGAAAACGCAAACACACTTTTTGGCCAAGTGCATCATTGTCGAAGTTGTGACCCTCTTCCTCTGCTTTAAAGTCGATTCCAACGTACCTCTTTAAATCTGTTTCCTGCTCTTCTGCCTCACATTCAAGTCCGCCTCGTTGCCTTCCCTCAACAGATTTTTGGACGATAGTTGCCCTTTATTACTCTGCCAGTTTGTGAATTGCTATGCCCCTGAGCTCCATTTTTTATCTCATTTTTTGTGAGCTGAACGCAAGTCCGATATTTTGGTTCAGAACCTATACTGGTTTTCGGTGGGTGGCTGAGTCTTTGATTAATTCTTCTTCCTCCCGGGAAATAAGAGTGACATGTGCCCGTCCAAATGCCTAACAGCTACTCCTTCATTGGTTCTCCCACTTCCCTTTCATCATTTGCCAAATTGGCAACCTGTGCGAACCAGGAGGTTAAAGGTGCTGTCTCTCCAAGTTGGGAGATTGATAGTAAAGCAGTTGGAAAGTCAAACTGGCGCACAAGGAGAGGGACTATTCGTTGAGATTTAGAAACCTTTCGTATTCACAGTGTGTCCATTCTTAGGTTTCCCTTACATGTTATAAGTATAGTAATATACCCTTCAACCTGGAGAGTTGGGACACAGGGAATGGCTGCCACACATTATTCCTTTAAGGTTCTGCATTTGCTCACCCAATCTCACCAATCGTCTCAGTCCCATGTGTCCAGCCATATGCCACATCCTTCTGTCATTGTAGATAGAGTCATACCAGGTTTCATCAGAGACCCTGAAGGAATTGTAAAGAATTTCCCTGTTTTTTTTGTTTGATTTTGAAATTCCTTTCTATAGTGGGTTTGAGCTGATTCTCACTGCCATGTTTATGCCAGTCTAGACATACTTGATTCCCTTACGGAGATATATCAATACATAGGTTTTAAGATTCTTATTAGTAAGATATATTCCTCTGCGGGGAATATGGGTTGTTGTGTCCCTTTCCCTGAGGAAGGTGTAGGTCTTGTCTATTCCATATTAGGTTTTTCGAAAGGTACCTCTACTAATTCAAACTCTGGTTTTATGCATCACCCCACCTCTCCTTCCCCCTTAAGCAGGCATAAGAATGTTTTCTAAATGTGAGTCTCTCTTCTCTTTCCTAACACAGTTCATGTGTAGCCATGTTTACAGGATCTTCATAAGTGATATCTTATGGTAATTTTCTTTTTCTGTGTGACTTATTTCACTTAGAATCATCGGACCTGAATCCACTCATTTTGCTGCTACTGGCCTTATGACATTGATTACATGGCTGAGGGATATTCCTTGTACATAAGTACCACAATTTCTTGAACCATTTTTGTCTTTCCTGGGATATTTAAGGTGTACCCAAGTTGAAGTTCTTGAAATAAGTGAAACCCTTAATTTTGGGGTGGCTCTGTCTTATTGATTTTCAGTTTTCCCAATGTATATTTCCTAGACTGGACGTGCCCTTGGCTCTGTAGCTCTGTTGTTTATTTGTTTTATGGAACACAATGCACTCCTCGAGAGAGGCAGTTGGCAACTTAATCCCGCCAATCAGCATAACAAGGCTCCCAGTTCTCCAGGGGCCGTCTTGCCTTTCTGGTTTTTACACATTTTGCAGATATCCCTTTTGACTGGTTTGAGGTGATAATTCTTTGTAGTGCAGATTTGCATTGCCTGCTTGCTGAATGGCCAAAAAGGGCGTATTCGTTTTCTCCTGAATATATTCAGGAGAAAAGGCATATGCCCTTTTTGGCCAAGTGCATCATTGTCGAAGTTGTGCCCCTCTTCCTGTGCTTTAAAGGCGATTCCAACATACCTCTCGAAATCTGTTTCCTGCTATTCTGCCTCGCTTTCAAGTCCGCCTCCTTGCCTTCCATTAAACAAATATTTGGACGATAGTTGTCCTGTATTTCTCTGCTTGTTTGTGAATTGCTGTGCCCATGAGCTCCATTTTTCAACTCGTTTTTTTGTGAGCTGAATGCAAGTCCAAACTTTGGTTCAGGATCTATACTGGTGTGTGGTGGGTGGCTGAGACTTTGGTTAATTCTTCTTCCGGCCGGAAAATTAGAGGGACATGTTCCCGTCCAAATGCCTAACAGCTACTCTCTTATTGGTTCTCCCTCTTCCCTTTCATCCTCTGCCAAATTGGCAACCTGTGAGAACCAGGAGGTTAAAGGGGCTGTCTCTCCAAGTTGGGAGATTGATAGTAAAGCAAATGGAAAGTCAAACCGGAGCACCAGGAGAGGGACTATTAGTTGAGTTTTAGAGACCTTTCATATTCACAGTGTGTCCATTCTCTAGGTTTCCCGTACATGTTATAGCTGTAGTAATATTCCCTTCAACCTTGAGAGTTGGGACCCATGGAATGGGTGCCACTCATTATTGCTTTAAAGGGTCTGCATTTGCTCACCCAATCTCACCAATCCTCTCAGTCCCAAGTGTCCAGCCTTATGCCACATCCAGCTGTCATTGTAGATAGGGTCATTCCAGGTTTCATCAGAGACCCTGAAGGAATTGTAAGAAAATTCCCTGTTTTTTTGTTTTGTTTTTGAAATTCCTTTTTATAGTGGGTTTGAGCTGATTCTCCCTGTCACGTTTATGCCAGTCTAGACACACTTGATTCCCTTATGAAGACATACCAATACATCGGTTTTAAGATTCATACTAGTAAGTTATATTACTCTGTGGTGAATATGAGGTGTTGAGTCCCTTTCACTGAGGAATGTGTAGGTCTTGTCTATTTCGTATTTGGTTTTTGGAACGGTACCTGTACTAATATCAAAATCTGATTTTATGCATCACCCCACCTCTCCTTCCCCCTTAAGCAGGCATAAGCGTTTTTTTTTTAAATGTGAGTCTCTCTTTGCTTTCCTAACTCAGTTCATATGTAGCCATGTTTACAGGATTTTCATAAGTGATATCTTATGATAAGTTTCTTTTTCTGTGTGACTTATTTCACTTAGAATTATCGTACCTGAATCCACTCATTTTGCTGCTACAGGCCTTAAGACATTGATTTCATGGCTGTGTGATATTCCATCATACGTAAGTACCACAATTTCTTGAACCATTTTTGTCTTTCCTGAGATATTTAATGTGTACCCAAGTTGAGGTTTTTGTAAGCAGTGCAGCCCTGAATTTTGGTGTGGATCTGTCTTATTTATTTTCAGTTTTCCCAAGGTATATTCCCTAGACTGGAAGTGCCCTTGGCTCTGTAGCTCTGTTGTTTACTTGTTTTAGGGAACACAATGCAGTCCTCCAGAGAGGCAGTTGGCAATTTACATCCCGCCCATCAGCATAACAGGGCTCCCTGTTCTCCAGGGACTGTCTTGCCTTTCTGGTTTTTACCCATTTTGTGGATGTCCCTTTTGACCGGTGGCAAGTGATACTTCTTTGTAGTGCAGATTTGCATTGCCCACTTGCTTGCTTGTCCAAAATGGGCATATGCGTTTTCTCCTGAATATATTCACGTGAAAACCCATATGCCCTTTATGGCCATTTCCATAATTTTCGAAGTTGTAATGCTTTTCCTGTGTTTAAAGGCGATTCCAATGTACCTCTTGAAATCGGTTTCATGCCATTCTGCCTCATTTTCCCTTCCGCCTCGTGGCTTTCCCTCAACAGATTTTTCGAAGAGAGTAGTCCTTTATAACTCTGCAGGTTAGTGAATTGCTGTGGCCCTGAGCTCCATTTTTCAACTCGCGTTTTTGTGAGCTGACCGCAAATCAACAGTTTTGCTTCTGGACTTATACTGGTTCTGGGGGGCAGGCTGAGACTTTGGTTAATTCCTCTTTGTGATGGGAAATTAGAGAGTCATGTGGCCGTCCAAATGCCTACAGCTACTCTCTCATTGGTTCGCTCTCTTCCCTTATATCCTCTGCACAATTTGCCAACTGTGCGAACCAGGAGGTTATAGGGGCTGACTTTCCAATTTGGGAGATTGATAGTCAAGCAGTTGGAATGTCAAACTGGAGCACAAGGAGAGAAAAAAGTAGTAGAGTTTTAGAAACCTTTCACTATCAGATGGTTTCCATTCTCTAGGTTCCCATACACGTTATAACTGTAGTGATATTCCCTTCTACCTGGAGCGATGGGAACCATGGAATGGGTGGCAGGCATTATTGCTTTAAACGGTCTGCATTTTTCCACCCAATCTCACCAATCCTCTCAGTCCCAAGTGACCAGCCTTATGCCACATCCAGCTGTCATTGTAGATACGGTCATTCCAGGTTTCATCAAAACCCCTGAAGGTATTGTGTAAGAATTTTACTGTTTTTATGTCTTGTTTTGAAATTCATTTTTATAGTGTGTTTGAGCTGATTCTCACTGCCATGTTTATGTCGTTCTAGACACACTTGGTTCCCTTACGGATACATATCAATACATAGGTTTTAAAATTCTTACTAGTCAGATATATTTCCCTGCGGGGAATCTGGTTGGTGAGTTCCGTTCACTGAGGAAGGAGTAGGGCTTGTCTCTTCTGTTTTTGGATTATGGAACGGTACCTGTGCTAATATCAAACTTATGTTTTGTGCATCTCCCCACCTCTCTTTCCCCTTAAGCAAGCGTTAAATTGTTTTCTAAATCTGATACTCTGTTCTCTTCCCTAAATCAGTTCATATGTAGCAATGTTTACATTCTCTTCATAAGTGATATCTTATGTCAGAATGCACCATGGCCGTTCTCATAATAATGCTCCATGACCCCTGTCATCACAATGCACCATGCCCTGGTTATCAAAATGCTCCATGTCCCTTGTCATCACAATTCTCCACGTCCTTGTCATCACAGTGCTACATGACACTACTCATCAAAATGTTACATGCTCTTGTCATCAAAATTCACTATCCACTTGACATTGAAATGCTCCATGCACTTGTCATCACAAAGCTCCATGCACTTGTCATCACAATGCTCCATGACCCCTGTCATCACAATGCTCACTGACACCTGTCATCACAATGCTTCATGCCCCTTGTCATTACAGTGCTCCATGATGCTCGACATCACAATTACCCAAGGTCTCCTCATCACAATGCTCCATGGCCAATATCATCACAATTCTCCATAACCACTGTCAACACAACACTCCAGGACACCTAACAACACAATGATTCAGGACTCTTGTCATCACAATGATCCATTCCCTATTCATCACAATGCTGCATGACACCTGTCATCAAAATACTCCATGAATATTTTCAGCCCAATGTTCCATGACCCTTGTCATCACAGTGATCCATGTCGTTGTCATCCCTATGCTCCATGACCACTGTTTTCACAATGCTCCGTGACGCTTGTCATCACAGTGCTCCATGACACCTGTCATCACAATGCTCCATGCCTTTGTCAGAAAAATGCTACATGACCTTGTCATTATAATGCTCTATGCGCTTGTCATCACAATACTCCATTTCCATTGTCATCACAATCCTTCATGAACCTTGGGATCACATTGCTTCATGCCCTTGTCATCACAATGCTCCATGCTCCTTGAAATCAAAATGATCCATGACCTCTGTCATCAAAATGCTCAAATCCCATGTGATCACCTTGTTCCATAACACTTGTCATCACAACGCTCCATGATGCCTGTCATCACAATACTCCATGCCCTTTTCATCACAGTGCTCCATGACCTTTGTCATCACAATTCTCAATACACTTGTCATCACAATGCTCCCTGATACTTGTCGTCAGAATGCTCCTTGAACCGTGTCACGAAAAGGCTCCTTGCCTTTTTCATCACAATGCCCCATGCCATTTCATCACAATGCTCCATGCCATTGTCATCAAAATGCTCCACAAGCTTGTCATCAGAATGTTCCATGACCCTTGTCATCACAATTCTCCATGCACTTGTCAGCACAATGCTCCCTGACCCTTGTCATCAGAATGCTCCAATCCATTGTCATCACAATGCTCAAGTATCTTTGACAGCAGAATCCAACATGACAATTGGCATCACAATTCTCCATGCCCTTGTCATAACAATGCCCCATTCCAAATGTCATCACAATAATCCATGAAACTAAATAGACCACTGTTCCATCCCCTTGTCATCACAATGCTCCATGCCCTTGTTATCACAATGCTCCATGACCCCTGTCATCACAATGCTCCATGTCTCCAGTCATCACAATGCTTCATGAACTTTGTCATCACAATTGTCCATGTCCTCGTCATCAACAGTCTCTGTGATCTTTTTAACCACAATGCTCCATGAAATTTTCATCACAATGCTCTTTGATCCTTGTCATCAAACTGCTCTATGCCTTTCTCAGCACAATGCTCCATGACACATGTCATCACAATGCACCATGCGCTTGTCATCACAATGCTCCACAAATTTGACATCACAGTACTCCATAAATCTTGTCATCACAATGCTCCATGCACTTCTCATCAAAATGCTCTCTGACCACTGATATCACAATGCTACATCACTATTTGTCACAATAATCCCTCACCACTGTCATCACAGTGATTCATGGCATCTGTCATCACAATGCTACATGCACTTATCATCACAATGTTCGATGACCCCTGACATCAAAATGTTCCATAACACCTGTCATCAAACTGCTCCATGATCCTTTTCATCAATATGCTCCATGACCCCTGACATCACAATGTTCCGTAACACCTGTCATCAAAATGTTCCATGACCGTTTTCATCAAATTGTTCCATGATCCTGTCATCAAAATGCTCCCTGCACTTCTCATCAAAATGCACCTCACCCTGGTCATCAAAATGCTCCATGACTTGCCATCACAATGCACCATGCCCTTGCCATCACAGTGCTCCATTACCCCAGTCATAACAATGCTCCATGACCCCTGCTATCACGATGTTGCATGGCCTTGTCATCACAAAGCTCCATGACCCTTCTCATCACAATGCTCCAAGAACCCTCTAATCACAATGCTCTATGCCCCTTTTCATCTCAATGATCCACGAACCCTCTCATCACAATGCACCATGCCCATCATCATAATGCTTCATGCTATTGTCATCACAATGAAATCAAAATGCTCCATGAACTCTGTCATAACAATGCTCCAAACCCTTGTGATCACAATATTCCATATCACTTATCATCACAATGCCCCATGACGCTCATCATCACAGTTATCCATGGTCTTCTCCTCAGAATGCGCCATGACCTTTGTCATCACAATGCTCAGTACACTTGTCATCAACATGTTCCCTGACACTTGTTGTCTGCATGCTCCTTGAATCCAGTCATGACAAGGCTCCATGCATTTTTCATCACAATGATCGCTGCCCTTTTCATCACAATGCTCCAAGACCCCTGTAATCACAATGCTCCATGCCCTTGTCATCACAAAGCTCAATGACGCTTGCCATCAGAATGCTCCTTGGCCTTGTCCTCACAATGCTCCATGCCCTAGTCATCACAATGTGCCAAGTCCCCTCTAATCACAATGCTCCATGCCCATTTTCATCTGTATGCTCCAGGAGACTTGTCATCACAAGGCTCCATGGTTTTCTCAACACAATGCTCCAGGACCTTGTCATCACAATGCTT